>NW_022639663.1:415054-427746 GCF_010583005.1 Odontomachus brunneus | reverse complement strand
CCCGGGGGGGGGGGGGGGGGGGAGACGGGGAGATTCCTTCCTCAACTTCCATTTGTTACGCGTCGCGTAGACACGGGACAAACAATTCCGCAAAACTGGCGTACGCGCACGGGCAAATCATATTTGAAACCGGCCGTGTGCTGGGTTTGTCTATTGATTATTCAAACGAAACCTAGCGGCGGCGGGATAGAATTGCGCGGTATTTTTCGACGCGAACGTGCGCCCGAAGAATCGGCGTCGTCGCGGCGTTGCGCGAAGAGAGAAGGGAGTAACCATTGGAAAAATATATTTCGGAGAACGCGTTTTCGATTCAAGTTTCACACACAGTGGCGGAGTGTAACAGCGATACGCATAAAATGTAGAAAAATCGACGAAATAGTTTTAACGTGCCATGCGACAAAACGTCATTCAGATTTCCCGTACGCGTTGCTGATTTATTAGTTATTCATTATCCTCGAAAAAAAAACAAGAAGCGTGTGTCAAATCGACAACATGATTAGAAAAAGTGCTGCCAAGTTTAGCCCCATTTCGCGGCATTCAAAATCTTAAATTATTATTTTTTTTTTTTTTGTAAAATTGAAAAGATTAAGAATATATAATAGAGGAGAGACCAAGGCTATATGACTCCAAGGATATGTTACTCATCTACTTCTCTTTAGTATTTATCTTGAGAAAAATAGTAAATATAAAGTTGCGACATAGTTCTTTTAGAACATAAATACTTTTTCTTGTGTTTTTCATTAAAATCGGGATAACATTACAGTTAAGAAATAGAAAAAACGGATTTGGTAATAGCAAAGTAAATTTTCGAGCCTTTCGAATATTTTGTATTAATGTTCCCCATCGTGACTGAATAAAATTAAGCGATGTGTTACCAGCTAGAATGAAGTTTCTTGCAAGTGTATGATATACTGTTTCTGGTAATAAATGCAAATTTTATTCATAAAATGAAATCGAGCATATGGATATACAAGTTAAAGTTAGATCATATTTAAGAGTCGGCAGAAGTACTATCGTCTCTCACGGAGACTCCAGAACTACTAATCAAGATAGGTATTTCATATGCGGCTTTCTTACTCTCACGCTACTGGTCAACTGACCCCAATATCAGGATAAGATGGTTATGTTGCTTATATTTTTATTTTGGTTATCACAAAATAAAATATTCGGTTAACAAGATTGTGATGGGCATTAATACATAAAAGAAAGTTGCTTCTATTATATTTATACAGTCAGTCGCAACGATTAGTTGTCTGAGAAGTTGTAATTTAGAAATTCTAAAATATGAGATATTTAACTCCGGTCTCCTCTAATAATTTATTTATTAAGCCTCTTTAGAACTTACAAATGGCATTTTGTGCGTTTTCTGCTATTTAAAAGCGCTAAGTAGGATTTCAGTTTCCATGTGTATTATACACTGATCCTTTAGAATATGCAGATATTAGAAAGTTCAGGTTCACAGTAGAGTTGGAATATCGGGAAATATCTTCTTTCTCGCCGGAAAGCCATAAGAGTTCTACAAGAGGGAAATTATGAAATTACATGACAAAAAATAGCAAAAGATTATCGAACAGAATACAATATATATTATGGTTGAAATTGTTCTTAACAAGAATGAAATACATTTTAATTTTATTTAAAAATTGATACAAACTATTATGAATCAGCATTACAAAGTGATGTTATCGGGTTCTGATAAGTCGTGTAATGCAACGTGGAAATCAAGACCTTATTAATGATAAGGATTATTAATTAGCACCTGATAATATCCCTTATACAAACCAAATAAATGATTACGATCAACCTGATCAGAATCTAATGGGATAAATTTCTAATCGTGAATAAATTTCTAGTCGGGAATCTATTATCATGTCAGCTTGATGTCAATGATCAGAAAAGAATGTGTTTAATTGTAAAATACTAGTAATCTAATGGCACTGTGTGTCAAGGCTATTCTGCTGGCTACACGAAGAAAACCGTTAGAGTAACTGAATTTTCTGTTACTTGGGAACTGGATGAAAAACTCGATTGGAACAGAAAGATTCCTGTTTCTGCTCAGCCAATTACTCTCAGTTATCTCAACCGATTCTTAATGCACCCGGATGTTCAAACGAATATTTTCAATCACAGCAACAAAGATATTATTTCTCATCAGCGGGTTTTTCGTCTGTTCCCCATTCAGTTTACTCCAACTGAAATTGTTTTCCCCGTGTAAAGTACATTCGCTAGAATTCGTTCGAAAACGAAAACAGCCAGATCAAGTTAACATCGCGCGTTCAAGGCGCGATGAAATATTCCCTTCTCGACTGCACCGGCGAGTTCTCAAGATTCCCAAATAACGGCGAACAGCGAGCCGGTTGAGTTCGCAGCGGCCGAACGAAGAAAGCTCGTTCCTCTTGATCGAAGATCGCGACGTGAGTCTACCACCAATAATACCGTGCCGTCCGTTTTACCTTCTCCACGCGAGGGCATCAATCGCAACGAAATAAATCGTGAAAAGTTGAGGCAGCCGGCTACGTAGCTCGGCTACGTGAGGTACGAACGGTTCACGCTGATCCGGTCGAACTTCTCCGCGGCTATCAGCCCGAAAGGATTTTCGCAGTCGCGTCGTGTCCTTCGCCCCAGGGACTGCCTCCTTCGAATCAAACTTCGACGCCCGAGACGCCATTAGTACCCAACGAGTCTGCAAGTTTTCTCGCGCCGTCGAGCGGGTCGACGTAAAGGAGCGAAGAAGAGCCGTGCCCTTTTCTCCCATTTTTCCCGAGGCTTTTCGGGTAGCTAAAGAGGTCGTCTCGCGGTACGCGTCCTCCCATTCCTTGCTGCCGCCTGTCCGAAGGCCGTGCTACATCTCTCCGGGCGGTGTCCCACGTGTTAACACAGAACCGAAAATCCCCTCGGAACACCGTCGATCCCTCGAAAAAAAGGGTGCTATTGCTGTTGAGCCGAATGATAAAAAATTGACTTTGCGTTAACAAGAACAGCGGCCGCGAAGAGCTGGCCGATTCGATTCAATTTCGCGGATATTGCATTCGAATAGGTATTGCGTGAAACCTAAATGCTCGGCAATACATTCTTTTAAATGAAATTTTCCCCATACATGTAGAGATGGAGAGAAAGAAAGAGAGAGAAGTAAAGTTTATCCTGGTTCTGGGGTACAGAGGCATCTTTTAGAATCTACAGTAGTTTACCTTAACGAGGCCTTTAATAACTCTACATGCCTATTTCGAATCCGGACGGTTTCTATTCATAGAAATTTCTTAGCACGTTGAAGGATTTCGGATATACTACATTTTAATTTTTTGCACAATGAAGTATAGATATTTGTTCTAGAAACTTGAAAGTATATTCGTGAATTTTTACAGATTTTTCGAACCACTTTAAAGATATGATGAAAGAGCCGGAATTCAAAGACCCATGTAGGGCTACATGTGATGCCGTTTCTCACATAAGCCACTAAGGGTTAGTAATGCATAGAAACTTATGGGAAAGTATGCCAATAACACAGAAAATTATATTAAGTGCGTAAGAGGAGACTCGAAGAAGCCATCTTTATACGAAAATATATTCGAATTTAACAATAAAATGTGAAAAATATAAACAAATAACGGAGGGTTATAGAAATAGAAATCAGAAACCGTATAATAAAACGCAATGAAAAACAACTAATTAATTAACCGCATAAGTACAGAGAGAAGGGAGTGGGGAGGGAAGGGGGAGAAAGAGAGTGCATTAGACACCCTGACAATGAGATATGATGTTGTCCAATATCAAAGCACGGTCAGATCACACTCGAGCGTTTCCTCTGCCGTGCTTCGCCTATGGTAGGACGCGAACATCACGGCGCTATCAATCAGCCCACGGACATCGTCGTACGAGTCCCGAACTCTCGCGGACCAGCAATCGAGGACCATCGTGCGTCTGCACGATCCTCCCGAGTGCGCGCCGCCACCCCCTCGTCAAAGTCTGTCAGCATCCGCACACACCACCTCAGACCTGCTCCTGCTGTCGAGCATCACGAATGGGTGTAACCGCGGTGCCGATCCTACTGAATAGGCTTCCTCGCCGATCGAATTCGGCGTACCGTCGGTTCCTAACCGCCTCCATCGTCGCCACCACCGTCACCACCGCCGTCGCCGTCGTCGATACGCCACCGATGAAGGAACGACGAAGTAGTAGCGCGAGAGCTGGCTGATGAAATTGAACACGGAAGGCGCACCGAAGACGTTCTCTCGCGCGGAACGGCTGACGCGACGGGTAGAGCGCTTCTCTCCTACTCTCTCTTTCTCTCTCTCTCTCTCTCTACCCAGAGAGAGAGTTGGTAGTCGAGGTGTTATCCGAGAGTGGGTCGAATACGTGGGGAGAAGGCGCGGCGACGGAGACGGAGGAGATGTAAATGGCACGCTTCATTAACGTGAGTTACCGTCGCATCCATTATTCGCGGTAACCGGGCTGACAAGCGCGATTCCGCCCTGTCCAGAGTATTACCGAAGGTAGGAGGGCGAGCTTTCGCGCGCGCGTTACTTCCCAGGGCGGGGGAGAGGACCGGCGGCGGCCAAATTGGAGCGAGCTCCGCCGTCGCCGCTGCGGATGTCGTCCTGGAAAACGTTCCGCGTGGAAGCGGCGCGTAATCGCGCGATCCTGGGATAATGGCTGGGACGGATCCTGGAAGGGCACGCGCGACAGAGGACGAGAGAGAGAGAGCGAGAGGTCGCGAGCGCGAGAGTGCTCGCAACCGTTTCGCATACCCGGCCGGATTCCACGTCTCGGTGATTAAGATTTTCATTAGTCTTGTTATCCGGCGAGTGCGCCGTATGGCGCAGGCAGGTATTGTCGCAGCTTTGGCGTGCTTGCCGCTAAATGGGAATCGTAATGCGATCGAGAGACGGCTACGATACGCGCCGGAACGGTCGTTCGATCGATTGCGGGGCATTTGTGCGTCGGAATTAAAAATAATTTCAGCGTGCTGCGGTTACTTTACCTAATTGTCCAAATAATATCCACAGTAGGCGGCTTTCTTCCGTGCATTGTTAAATCCGTAGTATCAAATTATACTCAATTTGAGTTATTTTTAACCGTTCCTATAAGTCGCCACTGCTCCTACTAAATATGTCGTTAATTTAACTAATGTAATGGAGTTAAATAATTTAAGTTAAGAAATGTATTAAATTTGACTAAAATTTAGTTTATTTTTTATTATGTGCACGTTAATGTAACCTTTGTTTTGGTAAAAAATGACTTAATATTGTTTTAAATGGGTTGATTAGATGTGGTTGTTTTTTTAAACACATGTTTTGTGTTAAAATAGCAAATTTTGACACACATGATAGTTAAAAATAACTAAATATTATTTAACTCAAGAAATTGGTTTAAATTTGATCCTCCAATATTTAACAGTGTAGTAGTGAAAAGAAAATTCGCAAGATACGTATTCCTTTATCACAATGCGTGTTATATATATATATATATATATATATATATATATATATATATATATATATATATATATATATATATGTATGTATGTATGTATATATACTCCCCGTTATTATTCTTCATTAGAGGACGCGCACGTTCCTTTCGTTTATTATTCTTTCATCCGTTCCCTGATGAGAATAAAGGAGAAGTTTGCGTGCTGACACGGTGATGCGCGAGACATCTTTATTCTGTTGCCCGAGCAAGTATTCTCTGTAACGCGTTACGTAATTCGTGTGAATGCTGAAAACGTAGTCACAAAGCGCAGCGCGAGTGTGAACCAATCCGGTCGAGTTTCTCCGTTCACGTCGTTACGCGGCTATATCTAATAAAGACTCGCTCGCATAAACCCTCCTCCTCCTCCTTCTCCCCCCTTCCCCCGTTGTACTCCCAACTCCGGAGTTCCTATGATTAAGATTTTCATTAATCTTGTTATTCATCGGCGTGACACGTATATCGTGCCTCGCGTGCATTAGCCTGATACAATGCTTGTGACATCAAACAGACGCGATCTTTCATACCATGCATAACTCTCGCGAGCCGTAACGTCACATTACTTCGTCATAACGTCGACTTAGGCCAAGCACGCCAATGTAATAACTACTTAAAATAAAAAGTACTAATTAAGCGGATACCAGCGTGGAGAATAATACGAGGCAGGGCGATGTTGTAGACAACGAAATATGTTCTTATTGCTAAACTTACGTAAATATTTTTACATATTTCTTTCTCTCTCTCTCTTTCTCTCGATCGGAAAATACGCTGTGAATAAGAAGAAACCACTCTTTCTCTTTCGGTTAATTAAAATAATCAAAATATTCCTCGGCTCGATTGTTTTACTTTGTAAATTTCTTAGAATGAAAGAGTGCGATCCATAGACGTTTCGTCTGATTTTGAGGAAAGTGATCCATAAGAGTCCCAATTTTAACAAATGACGTCATATAAACAAAGACAAGTACAACAGCTAATTCAACTGATATACGCTGCATATTTACCGTTTGTCGCCAAACAACATTGATGCAAAATTTGTCAATAAAACCTTAACTGATCAATGATTGGCGATAAATGATTGTTAGATAGCATATAGCAGGTCAGAATCGTGGAAACTACTAGTACAGAATGGTAAAAGACTCAAGAGTTACGCATTTGGAATCGATCCGACGTGAGCTTTAATCGTATGCAAAAAATTGTTATTATCAAAGACTCTTCGATTATAATCAGATCCTCTTTTTCTCCCTTTTTCTCAAAAATAGAGGGACCATCGTCCCTCGAATTCGAGTAACTTTTCATTCACATCAAGTAAATTTTCCACTCTGAATCATAGAGTGAATATTTTCACTCGAAGTTAAAGAGTGAATCTGATGTATAGTCGTTTGCAAATCGGTTTGCACTCTTTTTATCGAATGAAATTGCAGCGCTCGAAGTTGTTAGGATTCGAAAACCACTGCTGACGTGTAATAGGCAGCAATTGGTTGTGACAGGAACCGAAGTGACAGTACAGAGTGTATGTTTGTGAAATTTGAAAGAGAGAATTTATTTCAAATTGAGAGAACACATTATTTCGAGAAGTAATTTTTATATATTTATAACCGCTTATACTGTGCACATATGTGTCGGCTTTCAATTTTGACAATTTGAAGTATTGCAATTTATTTTAAAAAAAGTGCGCAAATCGATTTGCAACCGACTGTAGCGCTCCATCATCACACAGGAACATATTCACTTCTAATCGATTGAAACATCCACTCATACGCAGTCAGAATCCATTCTAAACTTGGATGAAACATTCGTCCTTGCGATCTCAAGTGGCAGTATTTTCACTGTTGCATCGAATGAAAATACCGCCACTTTTCACTCTGAATTCTCAGCGAGATTTCACTCGAAGAAATTTAAAGAGCACAGCATCGCTAGGACAAGGTTGAACCGAGCTTGCTGGTGAATAAATTCTCTCACACAAATGTGTTAACACGTTTACGTTATTCCGGCACAACAATTTGTCTTCTGCACGTCGCTCTGTGCTCCCGTCCTGTCGATAAGAATAAGCGATCCGACGCGGGCTCGTAAATAAGCGAAACGAGCTTGATGCGCGCGGAGTAGTCGCGAGCAAAACCGTATGAAGACATAAATCGAGGAGTTATTACTTGATTTTTCGCACGACGAAATCCCTTACGGGCGACGGATTGCTATTAGAACATTGATCACCGGCGATTTTTCCACCGATCCTATCGCACTTTAAAGTTATACAGGTCCGCGCTTTTTCTCGCCCCGAAAATGTCTACCGAGATAAGGCCGGGGACGAAGTTCGGGATCGTAAATCAGAAAACGGGGGGCGGTCAGTCGTGGCGCGGTGCCTTCATCTCGTATATGAGCGTGATTTATGCGGTCACCGTACGTGTGTGTAGTCGTGGCTGCAGTCCGCGCCGCCTTAGAAGTGGTTTCGGTCTGTCAGGTTACGTTACACATATCCCACGGATCGGACCGACCGAGATTAACACAGCCCTCGGCTGCGCGAAGATGCAAATTCCGATACACGGATAAAACTGCTATGATTGCCTACATCCACATTGTCTGTGGTTAGAAAGAAAATTTATGTGATTCCAAGTTAAATGGATGCGTTAAGAATTGCTGTTGTTACATGTCCCGTTCAATATACTGAAAGAAATTGTTCGATAAGAAATTAACAAACGGATATTTCCGGATATTCCGAAATACTGATGACAGTATTAATAGTTTCTTATTATTCACTGCACAACTTGTCGCAGTCGGGAACAGGGGAGACAACGTTTAGATAATTTAAATTGTTCACTGCATGCCACTGAAGAGAGTCTATCGAAACACGTCTGGCTCTAGTTATTTATTATTTATGGAAGAAAACTTATTTGTGTGTGTAATTATTTATGTATTTCAAGTTGACCTTTTGGACATGTTTTAATAATTACAAATAGCACTAGAATAACCGTGCATTAGCTTCTGTTGGTCTTTATTTTATATCCCTTTCTATTATTTTGTTAAGAGTTACAGAAGTTATTATTTAACAATCTTTAAAATATCGATAAATTTTTGTATATTTTGTATCTGATTAGGTAATATCAGAGATGAGAAATATGACTGATGAGAAATATCAGTTCATAATTTTTGGATCGGTTTATCTGATAAAATGCCATTATGATCAAAAGTATTCGATTAAATTTAATCGGATATTCTGATCGAAAAATTCATCGGTATTTTTATCGGAAATATTCATTTGTTAATTTTTTATCGGATAATTTCTCTCATTGTACAGTTCTCACAATCATAATGATGTTACATAATGTTCAATTAGTATATCTCTGTACACAAGATATCTGGCCGATAACATATATTCATTCCGTGTACGTATAGATTAAATCAAACTGAATAAAAAATTCCACCATTTTGCGAACAATCATGTAATTTGTAGTCATTAATTAAAGAAGATCGGCGAATGTATGGATCGCGTGTAATACTGTGAGTGGAGTGCTACAGAGGCGCTGCCTGGATTGCGCTAATTAACGCTTGCCACGCGCTATGTCTCCCTTTAGCCTATCACTGCTCGACGTTTGAGTAAAGTAACATTATGTTAATGACTGTCTATACAATAAGAGTAAAGCATAGCTGCAAGAAGTAAGAGTAAGAAATTGACCAATCACAGTCAATTATTCTTCTCACATTCTCGACTGTGACTAGTCAATTTCTTACTCTTACTTCTTACAGTCATACTCCCATTGTAGACGGACTTTTAGGTGAGCGTTGAACATCAAACGTTAATAGGCTAGAGGAGAATGGCACGCAGAAAACATGATCCAGGCATCGGCCCTGTTGTATTCCATTCACAGTATCACACGCGATCATTCGCAAATCTCCTTTAATTAATAACTCAAAATTTTACGTGGTTGTTTGCAAGATAGTAAAGAAACTTTTTCTTCAGTTGACCTAATCTATGCACGTACACGAAATGAGTACACAGAATATTTGTGAAATATTTAAACAAATCTCTAGAACATATTCCTCTTATCAAAATTAAGAAACAAATTTATATAAACCTATAATCAAATATGAGTGGTATGCAAAGTTATAGTACAACAAAATTTACGTGTTAATATTAAAATAATTATAAAGTAATTATAAGTAAACATTTAAATTATAACAATCGAGCTGGTATGTTTAAAGCATGTAGTTTATTATGCATTATATTATTATATTATATACGATGGAGCACTACCATATTTTAGCCGTCGAGTGAAAAATGTGCTCAATAATAATTATTCAGATAGATTGGCAGAGGAGAACCAATCTCCTCCATGTTTCTTAGACTTAAATCAACTAGATTTTTATCTACGGGAACATTTAAAACATTTAGTATTCACAACCTATTGATAACGAAGAAATATTTTGCTAACACATTAATGTTTGGTGAAGCTATATAAAATCATCCGCGAATCTTTGAGATGGTTCGACAATCCTTACTTCGCCGTGTCACTGCCTGTCTTCAATCAAATAGCGACCATTTTGAGCATTTATTGTAATTTAAATGTTTACTTGTAATTATTTAACGCGTTAATATAAACTTTGTTTTATAGCTTTGCAATCTCATATTTGATAATAGATTCATATAAACTATTTTCTTTTTATATAAACGAATATGAGCCTATAAGAGTTAGGTGCCAGAAAGAAGTACACATTTATTACATATTAAATGTCTTATCAAAGATTGCGTATACAAAATTAATAATAATCGCAACGAAAAAACAAATGTTTCGATCCTGCATTGAGTCCTTACCAATGTAATTATAAACAAAGTCTATACAGTGACCGCAGATTGTCGCAGGTGGAAGAAAAATTATATTTTTTCTTTTTATTTTAACGAGAGAAATATGCCCTAGATGTTTGCGAATATGTCACGTGTATTATAATTCAAATAAAAAAACTCTCACCTAATTCTAAATTCAGATTTGAAGCCCGTATTAATAGTTATTACTTCAAACTTATCTCAAAAGAGATGTCCAAATTTTAATTTAGAATTAGATAAGAGCTTTTCAGTTGAATTGCGACTACAGATATAAATACTTATCATAATTCAATTGAAGAACTCCGATCTAACTCTGAATAAAAATCTGAGTATCTCATCTGAGACAAGTTTCAAGTAACGGGTTATTAAGGGGATGCCGGACATGAAAACTTTACCGACATAATATTGATCTTTTTTTTCGCAAAGTTTACGTCTTGTTGATTGCACAGAAAAACGCTTTTACACAACAAAAGTGCATGCAAAAATAAATTGGAGTATTGCTCAATATGTGACGAAAACGAAGAGAATATGTTTAAATTTTGAGCTGTCAGTTAGTGTGCAATATTTGTTTAATACAAATATTCTGCAGGTTGTACATAACGAAACTGTTGATATTCCAATCAGGAAAATTTCAAAGATCACTACTACTTTCAGAATTTAGTTTCGATGCCAAAAAAGATACGAAAAGTTTGCAGAAAAATTTATGATTACATGCGATTAGATTTTCCGACACCCAGTTATTGTTATTCATTGTTATTACCAATTATTCGATCATCGTTATTCCGTTATTGTGCATTCGCAGTATTATTACACGATTGTTGAACAGATATTATTATCACTAACATCCGACCGTTGATCCGAACGTCCCATTCGGGCCGTTGACTGAGCGGCGCTGGAGGGAGCGGGGGGGAGGGGGAGGCGCGCAGTTGAGTCATGCAAACACGTGTACGTGAGCACGTGCTCGACCTTCACACCATAGTCCTATCAACCGTCAAGGCGAACGCATTGGGAGTTACCGCGTTATTTTCTAGATTATTCCACGCCAATTTTTAATACCGCATTTCGACTTCGCGACAATTAAGGCGATAATTAAGACACGTACTCCTCACGCAAGCAGGTGTTGCGGACTTAACCGCGACAGGTAATTACCGCGTTTCATTTATTTGTTAGATAGAGAAATGTCGCGATCGAGTTCCTCAATGCCCATCAAATATTATCATCATCCACTTAAGTTTCGAGTATTATTACTTTTTTATTCGATTATTATTTAATTTATTCGGCAATTATTTAATTATTGCTATTACACATAGGAAAGCAACTCGGACGTGCTGTTACGACAATTTCTTTACCTCGTCCTTAATCAGTTATTATTGCCGTTGTCCAATTATTGTTCTTTATTGTTATTACCGATTATTCGATCATCGTTATTTAATTATTATCCGCTCGCGGCTATTATCACACGATTGTCGAGCAGATATTATTATAATTATTCTAAAAAAGTAATAATATTCAAATAATAAATGGTAATGATAATAATATCTGTTCGAAAATCGTGTGATGATATGCGCGAATGGATAACGAAATAATGATGATCGAATAATCGGTAATAACAATACCTGGGCAACGGCTCTAACAAAAACTCTAGGCTCCACAAAGGCTTGGTAAACCGACTGTCGTAACGGCCGCTCGGGCTGTTGACTGAGCGGCGTTGGGGAGGGGGGGAGGGGGAGCGCGGCTAGGCGCGCGACACGCCATAACGCTGTCAGCCGCCGAGGCGAGCGCATCGCGCGAGAGTTGCCGTGTTATTTTTTAGATTATTCCGTGCCGATTTTTAATACCGCGTTTCGACTTCGCGACAATTGAGGCGATAATTAAGACACGTACTCCTCACGCGACAGATGTTGCGGACTTAACCGCGACAGGTAATTACCGCGTTTTATTTACTTTTTTATTTGTTAGATAGAGAAACGTCGTGATCGAGTTTTTCAATGCCGATTAAATATTATCATCATCCACTTAAGATTCGAATATTATTACTTTTTTATTCGATTATTATTTAATTTATTCGGTTATTATTTAATTTATTCGGTTATTATTTAATTATTGCTACTACACATAGGAAAGCATCTCGGGCGTGCCGTTACGACAATTTGTTTACCTTGTCTTTAATCAGTTATTATTGCTGTTGCGCCGTTATTGTTCTTCATTGTTATTACCGATTATTCGATCATCGTTATTTAGTTATCCGCTGGCGACTATTATCACACGATTGTCGAACAGATATTATTATAATTATTCTAAAAAAGTTATAATTTTAAAAAAGTAATAATATTCAAATAATAAATGGTAATGATAATAATATCTGTTCGAAAATCGTGTGATGATATGCGCGAGTGGATAACGAAATAATGAT
>NW_022639663.1:413856-414834 GCF_010583005.1 Odontomachus brunneus | reverse complement strand
ATTATTCCGTGCCGATTTTTAATACCGCGTTTCGACTTCGCGACAATTGAGGCGATAATTAAGACACGTACTCCTCACGCGAGTAGATGTTGCGGACTTAACCGCGACAGGTAATTACCGCGTTTTATTTACTTTTTTATTTGTTAGATAGAGAAACGTCGCGATCGAGTTTTTCAATGCCGATTAAATATTATCATCATCTACTTAAGATTCGAGTATTATTATTACTTTTTTATTGGATTATTATTTAATTTATTCGGTTATTATTTAATTATTGCTACTACACATAGGAAAGCAACTCGGGCGTGCCGTTACGACAATTTGTTTACCTTGTCTTTAATCAGTTATTATTGCTGTTGCCCAGTTATTGTTCTTCATTGTTATTACCAATTATTCGATCATCGTTATTTAGTTATCCGCTCGCGACTATTATCACACGATTGTCGAGCAGATATTATTATAATTATTCTAAAAAAGTGATAATTTTAAAAAAGTAATAATATTCAAATAATAAATGGTAATGATAATAATATCTGTTCGAAAATCGTATGATGATATGCGCGAGTGGATAACGAAATAATGATGATCGAATAATCGGTAATAACAATACCTAGGCAACGGCTCTAACAAAAACTCTAGGCTCCACAAAGGCTTGGTAAACCGACCGTCGTAACGGCCGCTCGGGCTGTTGACTGAGCGGCGTTGGGGAGGGGGGGGGGGGGAGCGCGGCTAGGCGCGCGACACGCCATAACGCTGTCAGCCGCCGAGGCGAGCGCATTGCACGGGAGCTGCCGTGTTATTTTTTAGATTATTCCGTGCCGATTTTTAATACCGCGTTTCGACTTCGCGACAATTGAGGCGATAATTAAGACACGTACTCCTCACGCGAGTAGATGTTGCGGACTTAACCGCGACAGGTAATTACCGCGTTTTATTTACTTTTTTATTTGTTAGATAGAGAAACGTCGCGATCGAGTT
>NW_022639663.1:410269-413752 GCF_010583005.1 Odontomachus brunneus | reverse complement strand
GGGGGGGGGGGGGGGGGGGGGGGGGGGAGCGCGGCTAGGCGCGCGACACGCCATAACGCTGTCAGCCGCCGAGGCGAGCGCATCGCGCGGGAGCTGCTGTGTTATTTTTTAGATTATTCCGATTTTTAATACCGCGTTTCGACTTCGCGACAATTGAGGCGATAATTAAGACACGTATTTTTCACGCGAGTAGATGTTGCGGACTTAACCGCGACAGGTAATTACCGCGTTTTATTTACTTTTTTATTTGTTAGATAGAGAAACGTCGCGATCGAGTTCCTCAATGTCGATCAAATATTATCATCATCCATTTAAGATTCGAGTATTATTATTTCTTTATTCGGTTGTCATTTAATTATTTTTATTGCGTATTAGAAAGCAATTTGAGCATGCCGTTACGACGATTTCCTTACCTCGTCTTGCTGTCGTGCGTAATTAATTGATACTACCGGATATTATGATTGTCAACTGCCGGATTATATGATTGTCGATCAGATATTAACATCATCACCTTTAATTAATCGGATATTATTACTTTATTCAGCTATGATTTAATTATTTTTTATTGCGCATTGGGAAAGAACTCGCGCGTGCCGTTACAACAATTTCTTTTCCTCGCTTCGCTGTCGCGTGTAACTAATTAATACTAAATTATTGATTTACTAAATTATATTAAATTTCTGTCACAGAGATCCAAAAGAGCAGACGCAGTCACGTGGCTCTAGGGGATGCGATGCCTAGGGGATGCCGCGCCGGAGGATCTGGCTCGGGCCTGGCAGAGTTGGCGCGAAGGTGAGTTTCACCAATTTGAATTCATAATTCCGATAAATGCGATAAAATTGGAAATTTTCTTGTTTGAAATCGAATTTCTTAATGCCTCCATTGTCGTGTGTAATTAAATGTGCTTTCTGTTGCAGAGACGAAACAGACGACCAGCCGACTCTTAGGGGCTACTGCGCCAGAGGATCTGGCTCAGGCCGAGCGGGGTTAGCTCGAAGGTGAGATTCATTAATTGATCATTCTCTTGCTCGAAATCGAGATAATTTGAATCAAAGACCGCGTTAAATCGTAATTATACGCGGGGAGAATTTTTTCTGAGTAAAATCACTACTTGAAAAATTTTGATTTGTTCTGATTAAGAGATTTATTTGCAACATTGAGAAAAAGGAAAGTGGAATATTCCAAGTGTGAATGCATTCAGAAAAATTCTTCCAGCGTGAAAAATATCGCGTTTATTTTTTTTAATCCTTCAAACTTTTTCATTCAAATCGTCATCAATGCACGAATCTAATCGGCGAAATGGCATTTTTCTGTTCCAGAAACGAAAGCAGAATGTGGCTACCCTGATCGGCGGTTTGGTGAGTCAAAACAAGAAATATATTAATAATAGAAAGACAAAAAGTCTTTCGATGTAGTGCATGCTTATCGAATCAATGCGGTTTACTTTGCTGTAGTTGTAGTATGTGTACGTGCCGTCTAATAAAAATTACACTGCTCGAAACAATTTGAAGATCGCTTTTTCAAATAATATTAGTGATAATGTATATTTTAATAAATTTGGCAAATAAATTTTCAAGTATTTTTCTTCCAATGTATATATATTTAGAAATTGATTAATTTAGATTATTGATTGGTGGACGATTTTTATCGGAGGAAATTTTGATTAATCAAATTCCAACGCTATCTGGTAGATGCTTAAAGTATTGAGTATACGCTCTGAACATTCAAAATTTTGTAAAATTATTCATTTTTATTGAATGCGATCTTCCAAATGTCTCGAGCAGTGCGCCAACGCGCAAAGAAATTGCGCCAACGCGCAAAAGAATTGCGCCACAGAAAATACGCAATCACATCACCCGCGTCATAGATCTTCTGCCGTCGTTAATTTTCTCAATTTTTTCTCTCGCGTGAGATTGAATCGTGATTGCATTTCATAAAATAGAATTCGTACTTTGTTATTAAATAAAATTCAATATGCGACACCTACGCGAAGCAATCTAACGTGATTATATAAACTGCTCGCAAAATTAATTTTACAATCGTCGGAAAATTTTCAGTCTTTCAATTTTTCACTTAGAATTAGAGTTTCCTAACGCGCGACACAATAGAGACAATGCTAGCAATGTTTATCTCTCGCGAAAAACGCGATGTACACAAGTCAGACATGCGAGCAGTTGTTTGTTTACTTACGCGGCGCGCGACAAGTTCCATTGAACGAAGACAGACGTACGCGGTAACATTTTTTTCGTGTGAATTTTCAACAGAATCTTTATCTCTGTCGTTACAATTTTCATAGTTATTTATCTTTTATTCACGCTCGCGCGTTCGCGATTATTAATTTGATAGGTTTGCGAATTTCACCGAATCGTATTTGGAAAAATCGCGAGCAAACTTCGCAGAAATGTTGCGGAGTTGTTATCCGCAAGAGCATTGCGGAATTTTCTCCGCAAAAGTATTGCGGAGCTGTTATCCGCAAAAACATTGCGGAATTGTCTTCGCAAAAGTATTGCGGAGCTGTTATCCGCAAAAATACTGCGGAATTGTCTTCGCAAAAGTATTGCGGAGTTGTTATCCGCAAGAGCATTGCGGAATTTTCTCCGCAAAAGTATTGCGGAGCTGTTATCCGCAAAAACATTGCGGAATTGTCTTCGCAAAAGTATTGCGGAGCTGTTATCCGCAAAAATACTGCGGAATTGTCTTCGCAAAAGTATTGCGGAGTTGTTATCCGCAAGAGCATTGCGGAATTTTCTCCGCAAAAGTATTGCGGAGCTGTTATCCGCAAAAACATTGCGGAATTGTCTTCGCAAAAGTATTGCGGAGCTGTTATCCGCAAAAATACTGCGGAATTGTCTTCGCAAAAGTATTGCGGAGTTGTTATCCGCAAGAGCATTGCGGAATTTTCTCCGCAAAAGTATTGCGGAGCTGTTATCCGCAAAAACATTGCGGAATTGTCTTCGCAAAAGTATTGCGGAGCTGTTATCCGCAAAAATACTGCGGAATTGTCTTCGCAAAAGTATTGCGGAGTTGTTATCCGCAAGAGCATTGCGGAATTTTCTCCGCAAAAGTATTGCGGAGCTGTTATCCGCAAAAACATTGCGGAATTGTCTTCGCAAAAGTATTGCGGAGCTGTTATCCGCAAAAATATTGCGGAGCTGTATTGCAGCCTACTACGCTGCCGTCGAAACGTTACATTAGGGATATTCCGTGTCGTACGTAAGAATTTCGCACAGATTGCTTCACCCATGCGTCGAAAGATTTCGCGAGATCGGCCTTCGTGTCGCGTGTCCCCTTTGCTCGCAGATTCCATTTTCTTCCTAAGCGATTCGCGTCGCGCATGTATCAAAGCGATACATTACAACTCGATCGGACCGTTGCTGAATTCGTCGCACATACTAATCGTTTATCCGAAAGGCCGATATTTCCTCGAAGACGCAGTTCGCGATATTTCATACGCATTTCGCAACTCGGAGTATATCCCCCAAG
>NW_022639663.1:400236-410259 GCF_010583005.1 Odontomachus brunneus | reverse complement strand
GCGATACATTACAACTCGATCGGACCGTTGCTGAATTCGTCGCACATACTAATCGTTTATCCGAAAGGCCGATATTTCCTCGAAGACGCAGTTCGCGATATTTCATACGCATTTCGCAACTCGGAGTATATCCCCCAAGAAAGACGGGATTTTTCGTGAAACCTCCGTTAGATTACCGTGGTCGGGAGTGAATTACAGGCGACGTGGGACGCGAGGATCATTGCAGTGTCAGATGCAGCGACAGGATGGCTGGTGGACCCTGGACACCGTGGGACGACGCGCAATGGTGAGCGCTCAATTTAGACGCTGATATAGTAGACACAAAGCGTCACTTTACGTAGATTGCATGATTGTAGACGTAAATCGCATTGGGTCCGACGGGAAGTAGAGTAAGAATTGGAATTTGCAATTCGCCGGAATTACGTAAGAATGATCCAACCAAAAAATTTAGCTCTGAGATTTTTGCAATAGTTTAACGAGTCAAGCATTTCCATTTCTTTGAGAGTACTGACTAGCTCAATCTTTAGAAAAAAGTGCAAAAAGACGCGACTGGTAGAAAATAAAAAAAACTGTTTCTTAATTCATTTCAAGCATCTATAAGGCTTGAATTTTTTTGTTTGGATTAAAAAAATGTGAATGGAGTATCCATTAATAAAAGCTTATAATTTTTTGAATTGGATCATTCTTGCATAATAATGGCCAATTGAAATTTCGACTCGACAGGCTTTCTTCTCATCGGATTATTTCTTGATGATACATTAAACTGATATATTTCAACATGTCATATTTATATGCTTTGTATATGTTATATATGCTCTATATATGTTTTTTATGCTCTATATATGTTTTATATTTACTCAATATATGCTCTATATATATTATTTAATATATTTTATAACTTGTTATGTCGTATTATATACGACATATTATCTCTTTAGAGATATTTTCTTATGCATTCGCGTTTGTTGTTGACAAGACGACAAATTAAGTTTCGACAAATTAAAGACAACAAATTAAATTATTAAGCCGAGATTCGGACCCGAGTGTTTTGAGATTCCGCTAAACCATTAAGCCAAGTTTCGAACCGATGTATTTTAAGGATTCCCTAAATTATTAAGCCGAGATTCGGACCCGAGTGTTTTGAGATTCCGCTAAACCATTAAGCCAAGTTTCGAACCGATGTATTTTAAGGATTCCCTAAATTATTAAGCCAAGATTCGAACCGATGAGTTTTGTGTTTCCGCAAAATTATTAAGGCCTGGTTGTACCAACATTATTTTAACTTTAAGCGAAACTTAAACATTTATCTTTATCTTTCGTACTAAATGAATAAAGACAGACATATATTTAAGTCTCGCTTAAAACCAAAATAATGTTGGTGCAACCGGGCCTAAGCTGAGTTGATTAAGCCTGAGATAATTTTTTAAAGTTTCTTAAAGAAATTTTCGCGTTTGCAAAGGTGTATTTTCGAAAATGACATGAAATGTGTCTTTCGCTCTGCATTGTCTCTCGGATGACAGAGTGCCTTAATGTCACTGTACTCCCACAGTAATACGCCCAGAATTTTAAAAATAATTTCCCAATATCCCAAAGTCTATAACGTTAGATCCATCGTAGCAATATATTCGGATTCTCGCGCATACGCAGTGGTATCTATCCTGCGCATAAGCCGAAAGTCGGTCATGTTACTCAGGTTAGTCATGTAGTGTTAGCATTGGTCTGTTCTTTTCTGCACTGCTGAACTGATGCAATAAGTTAAAGTGAGACAAGTATATTTTTCTTATTCTAATTAAACTTATTGCACCAGTTCAGCAGTGCAGCTGAAAAAAACAGACCACATGTAGAGCACATTCTGGGATAATTTTTTATAGTTTTTTAAAGTAACATTTGCGTTTGAAAAGATGTATTTTCGAAATTGACGTTAGGTGTGCTTATTTCATTCTGCATCGTCTCCTGGGTGACAATGTGCGTTATTGTCACTCTACTCCCTCAGTAAGACGCGCAGAATCTTGAGAATAATTTTCTAATAACCAAAAATCGCGTTCATAACGTTGGATCCAACTTAGCGTTGTAGAATGTCGGATTCTCGCGCATTGGACGAAAGTCGGTCATGTTACTGCAAGTTATTTAAGTCATATAGTGTTAGCATCTAGAGCACATTGTGGGATAATATCTTATAGTTTTTTTTAAGTAATTATCGCAAAGATGTATTTTCGAAAATAACGTGAAGTTTGACTATTTCACTCTTTATCGTCTTCCGGATCACGTAGGATGTTCCGCTTTATTTTCGCATATACTTTCACCATACAAAAGGGTTTTTCATTCGACGAAGTAGGCTTTGCAGAAAGATTCGATGTCGTGATAGATAATTGTTCCTTATCATTTTCGTCTCATATTGATGGATGCTCCGCTTTATTTTCGCACGTACTTTCACCATGCAAAAGGGTTTTTAATTTTGTCGAATCAGCACGAGACAATAGTTTTGCAAAGATATTCGATATCACGTTAACAACATTTCCCAACAAATTTTACTTTGTGTTGACTTGATCAAATTAAAAATGTTTTTGTATAATGTTTTTGTACATGCATAAATGAAATATGACATTCCTGCCGCAAGGATGAAAACGATGTAGAACTATTGCGTGACACTGATTTCATTTTTCAAAAATTACAGCGTAAATTACTGACTGCTCCATTTTATATGATAAAATTACGTGCGAAAATAAAGTGTAACATTGGTCGGTGCAAAATGAAAATGATATCTCAAATTACCGTTGCTAATTATATTGAAAACTCAAATAATAGATAACGTATTTTTCAAAAAATTATTCGCAAACTACGCTTGCACCTACAACACTCTTCTCTAAAAACTCTTTATTTAATGCATCCAGTACACAAGCGGTTTGAAGAATTCATTAGAAAAGTAACAAGAGCCTATTTTGGAGAGAATGCGAATTTCGGCAACGTGGCATTTACATTCACGTAACGTCTATGTGTAAGAAAATTGTAATGACAACGTAGCACATACACTTGCATAATATATAATTATATGTGCAAAGATGATAGTGATGTCATGTTAGCGGTTATTTGACGATCTTATTTTGTTCAATAAGTATCTATGTAAATAAATTCGGTATCATCGGTAAATGATGATAATATTTTCTACTTTTTGATAATCGCTCTACTTTATCCACGCTTATCAAGTTCGTCACTTGCTCTAGCATCCCCTGAATACGGGCTTGAGAGTATCGCTCAAATACGTATGATCAGACAAGAAAGGAGACTAATGTACCATCAGAGTATTTGCTACCAAAGTACTATGTACAGTAAAAGAATTTCAGTTCATGCAACTGAGTGGGAACTAAACGAAAAATTTGCTGACGAGAAATAATATCTCTGACCACTTTGACCGAAAACATTCGTCTGAACATCCAGCTGCGTTAAAATTCAGTTGAGATAACTGAGAGCAGTTGACTAAATAGAAATATCCTACGGTAGTCTTTCTGTTCCAAGTATTTCTGGTCCTCAAGTGATAGAAAATTCAGTTACACTGACGGAGTTGTTTCTTCCGTGTGATTACCACAACCGTTTTGTATACTTGTACGAAAAGTAACATTGATATTTCATTACGACAACTGTATTTATGCAAGTGATATCCTCAGCGTTTTTTTCCGTGTATGACTGAACTAGTCGTCGCGTGCTGTACTACGGATTGCGCGCAGAGTTAAATTTCCGTGGATATGTTTGTCGCGAGGAACGTAAAACGTGTCACTAGTGTGGCAATCTCGCGGAACAACTCGAGTGGACTCGGCTCAAGCGTTGAAAGCAATTTATATTTTTCATTTCGCTCTCTTTTCTTTCCCTTTCTCCCAATCTATTTTTTTTTTTTTTTCACGACGAGACTGTTGGACAAACGCGGACGGCCGTCATTTCTAGATGGACTCGAGTCGGCTGCGACGGGGTAGCGGTAACGGCAGGAAAGGGCACGAAATGAAATTCTGATGCAGTCGAGAGTGCGGAAAATCATAATGGAATTACATTACGGAACTATTAAACTGAAAGGGCACCGTCAATATCGAACGGAACGGAACATGAACGGTCTCGATCAAATATTCCATATTTTAATCCCAGCCGATTTACTTATTTCCATCAGCGCGGTCGGCGGCGTGGTCAGGTCACCGCCATAGTTTCCCGGAGTCTCTTACGTTCGTGGCAATTCGAATTTAATTATCGGGTCAATCTAATTACGACCGGTGGCGTTCCCGCGACATATCCGCCTCTCGACGTTTAATTTGTTTTTAATTTGTTACACGTTCGTTCAAATATACCTCTCGGCGCATATTTGCCGTGTTATTATGCTGCTCGATACGGATTAAATTATGCATAATTGAGTGATTTTTATGACGAAAATTACTGTGGAACATGGACTTCATTAAATAACGGCAATACAGTGTTTCGAAACGTCGTTAATAATGCACTTTATTCGACCGTGTGCTCAACCATCATCTTTGTTCCACACGCTTTCCATTTATAGAAGCGGTTCCACTCTCCGTATTCATGTTTCATCGCGCGCGATGAACTTTACAAGCTAAATCACTCCCCTCTCCGGATCGTTCGCTGCACACTCATATTAATTCGATCATCAGTAACAACCGATTTTCGCGAGAACGCGCGTCATTGTCTTCCGTCGTAACCTTACAGAAAAAACAACTCTATTAGTGTAACAGCATTTTCTGTCATCTGGAAACCAGATGAAAAACTTGTTGGTAGGAACAAAAAGATTCCTACTCCAACCGATTGTTCTCTCAGTCATTTCAACCGAGTTTTAATGCAGCAGAATGTTCAGACGAATGTTTTCGGTCACAGTAACAGAGACGTTATTACTCATCAGCGAGTTTCTCACTAGGTCCCATATTCAATTGCACGAACTGAAATTTTTTTCGGTGCTCTATTCCAAGTTGAAATTTTAGTTCTACTTTCGATCTGAACTTCCAAACATCTGTATATCTCGAAAGATCCGTATACATTTAATACACATAGAAACTCTGAAATCCCATGTAGATTATCTAAGTAACAGAAAACGCATAAAATTCACTTGTAGGTAGTCTAAAGAGAACTTTAGCAGAGCTGGTAGGTTAAATAGAATCAAAAGAGATTGATGTAGGTTTAGAAATGTTAAAGTAGATGGAACATTGAGGTTGAAAGTTAATCCCGTTAATCGTATATTTTATTTTGTAATCGAAGTACAATCAGTGCAGGGTGAAGGCTACATATAAAACATATATTCTGGTTAATAATTTCGGAGTCTCCGCGAGAAGTCTCCATAGCCTCCTACCGGGTCTTAAATATGGGCTTTACCTCGTACGCTCGATTTCGACTATTTTATAAATAAAAATGTTTTTATTATCCGAAACAGTATATCATATACTTGCGAGAAACTTCATTCTAGCTAGTAACACTTCGCTTAACTTTACTCACTCACAATGAAGAATATTAATACAAAATTTTGAGAGGTTCAAAAATTCGCTTTACTATTACTAAATCAGCTTTTCTATTTTTTAGTCGTAATATTATTCCGATTTTAATGAAACTCAGGGAAAAGTATCAATGTTCTCCAAAATGACAATTTCGCGATTTCGCTATCTACTGTTCCTCTCAGAATAAATATTAAAAAAGCGCATGAGCAACATAATCCATCTAGGTCTCCTCTATAACGACAAGGTGTCACTTCAGCCACCTTCTGCCTTCTTGCGAGTCCCGCGCGTCCTCAGTTAATAGAATTCATTGGATTATGCATCGGAGGGCACTTAAATATAAGTGGTTAAACGAATTACCGCGCGCGCCACCCTTGGTCCACTCCCGAGGCCTTCTCCCCTCTGCCCCTCCCTTGTCCTTCCCTCCTTTCCGTGCAATACCGCACGAATATTATTATGCTAATCCATAATGCTGAAACTTTTATGGCAGCTATGGTCGCGTAAACACTGCCGGCCGTTATTGCTCTCCGCGCCGTCGAGCGCGCGGCAACTTTAATTAGATCGTGAATTAGCGTGCACGGGGTTTATTCGACTTCGCGAGTATTATACCCCTATCCCAACTCGAGCCGCCGCATTGTTCTTGATAGACAGACGCTGAAGACGCGATTATCATCGAGTAGGTCACGCTCACGTGCGCCGTGCGAGTCGATTAAACTTGCTTCTTACGTGAAATTAATTTGGTTCAACTCCCCGATTCCGGTCGTGACTGGATATTTTCCTCGTCGTCGTAAATCAATTTCGGAATCCAACGTAGGAGGGGGAGCCATCCGCGAAAACTTCAAATCACGAGCGTTATGTGCGACTGTGTTTCGCTCGCAGTCTTGTAATTATTTGGACTTGGGCGAAGGGGAGGAGAGATGGAAGAAGACGAAGGCGGGATGAAAAAGGTCGGTGATTAGAGGCACGACACGACAAACGAGGAATACTTTCTTTCCGCGACGCGAACTTTTCGCGTCTTTCTCGTTTCTCCCACCTGTGCTATCCGGGCTGAGTTTTGCGGTACGTTTAATAATTCGGGCGCCGAGACTCGCTGCTCTGCCTCCGCTATAATCCACATTTTCTGCGAGGTATTCGTTAATTACTTGGGCATTTCGCGAGGAGGGTTGCCAGTCATTAAGCGCGACAGAGCCCTCGGATCGAACTCAAAGTAAACCCTCCCAAAATGAGTTTCGATCCGTCCGTAAACGAGTTACACTTTGTTGGTTACGTAAGCAGAAAACGTTAATTTGTCGACCGTTGCAGTAGCGCAGTCGAGACAAGGTATCGATCTTGCTCGCCGTCTTGGTGGCTTTCTTCTCTGTTTGCAGTCTGTGCGCGAGGAGTTTCGCGCTGCCGTGTGTTACGCAGTCGTTAAGTTGTTAAGGAATTGCGACGATGGCACAGATACTGGTATACACTCGAGACAATAAATAATAATAATAACTCGTACCAATTATCGTCTGTTTTACAATTATGCGATCGGTTCCTCCTGACATTAGTGCACGCGCGAGTGAGTTAGCAAGCGAGCGCAATGTTTCATAAATCCAGAGGTTGTAAAAACGAGCCAATTTCAAGCGCGCAATCAGAACTGTATTCGTACATTTTCGTATCGCGCGAGAAGAGCTCGTTTGGCGAACCCGATCCGCGCGCGACCGATACCTTCGCCGAGTGAAAAAGCGGAGACGTCGTGGAGCAAGAGGAAAAGGAAAAGGGGGGAAGAAGAGGGAGGGAAATCGCGGCAATGTTCGCCACGAGCGAGCATTTGCGTTCATCCGGTTAACCCGGCACGCATATCGCGTGAATTTATTGGACACGCGACAAATTTCCGCGTGAGCCGGTTTCGCGGCAGCGCGCGCGCATCTGGAGAATAAAAGAGAGAAAAACCACCGGGGGAAGAAGGCGGTGCAGGGGGAGGCGGGGGAGAGAGAGGGCACAGCGCGGAGAGAAATATAAATGTACGGATGAGCGCACGGAAGCGAAACGCGACGCGATAGAGAAGAGACGATGAAGGAAAAAAAAAGCACAGAAGAGAAGAGAGGACAACTCACCGGGTCCCGTCGTCGGGAGGGTTGGGCACGGTGTGACAAAGTCTGTCGCAATATCCTGCCACGAAAGCCAATAAATAAAGGACGGCTTGGTCGCGGAATTAAAACACATACATCACGATGCTTGCTACGCGTCTCTCGGCGTTTCCGCAGTTTCTAGCCTCGACTCGCGCCTCGCCACCTTCACCTTCCTCGTTTTTCTTTTTTTCTTTTTCCCTTCACTTTCCCCCTTTCCCTTTGATCTATCAGGCGTATCGACGACTACTCTTCCTCTTTCTCTCTCTCTCTCTCTGTCCCCCTTTCTTTTCTCCCCCTTCCTCCCCCCCTCTCTCTCTCTCTCCCCCCCCCCTTTCTGTCTACATGCCGGCTCCAAGATCGAAATTAATCCCCGCCGGATCTGATCGGAAAATAATTCTGCGATCGAGCCGCGGCGATTTGCGGTCGTTATGATCGTCGGGAAAGGGCGTAAGCGCGTCACGGCGGATCTTCGTTTTATTCGACACATCCGATAACTCGCGGTGACGCTCGCTGCTGCATCTCCTGGCGCTCATCGTTTGCGCTCGAAAGGTGGGAAGGGGGCAGAAGGGGTAAGAGTTTGATCCGCAAGACGGATGGTCCGTCATTCAATGCGCATTACGTATCGAGATTTAAGCGCTTCGATGAGATGCACCGAACGGAGATATGGAAATTAGCCGGCGCGCCATTGTGAATGCAAAAACATTGAAACGCTCCCCGGCTCTGGCGATAAATTTATCGAGCGGAATTTAATTGGCGCGGTTTCGCTAAACGCCGCGGATATATTTTTCCCCCGCTCCGTACACTGCTCTACTCACCTATGAATATTTATTCCGCACTTTTCCGCGAAGTATTGGCCGGTCGTCGCGCGATTATACACCGTCATGTTATTTAATGTATCGCACGGTAAAAAGCGCTTTTTAATTCGATCGCGGAATATATGTAACGCGCTGAAGAAGTTGAGCAAGAAGCGAGCTCATCGGAAGTTCGCGCGGAGCGGCCGTGAGAAGAAAGAGAAGGTATGCTGTACGTAAATACAAAATTGCGTTTCTAGCGCGATGATGAAGCAACTCGTTACGCTGCCGATGGAATTACGACGTACGGGAAGAAGTAACCGCGAAAGAAGTAAATGCGCCACAGAAAGTGTAATAAAATAATAAAAAAAGGAAGAGAAGCCGGGAACTAGGTAAGTTCGGAAGTCCCATGCGTCTTGTACTAGCTTGCCGATTCTGGCTTCGACCTCGAGCATCGCGCTTCGAAATTCCCCCGGAAGAAATTCCGGGAAGAAATTTCTTCACACGCACACACAAGGTGCAAGTCACGTCGTGAGAGACTGAAAATGTTACCACGTATACCGTGTCGATAGCTCTCGCGTTAAATTCACGTGCATATCGTTTAAGATCATCCACGATGGCGCTCTTCTTCCCTGCGCGAGAGAATTAGTGGCAAAATTTCCGCACGGATGATCCTCGTTGCAAAACGTGACACGATTCGTGTCGGCGATATCGGCACCAGATTTCAAGCGACGATTCGACGGGAAGCGAGAAAGTTTGTTGACGATTACGCGATCGGCTCTTGCCGGGTAGGTACTAATGCGCCGCCGAATACATAATAAAACGCGAGAGTTCAAGTTTCTCGGCGAAAGCACCAAAGTCCAATAGCGATTCCGCAACGTTCGTCTCTGGATTCCACTTGAAGTGCAGCGCCCGAAAGTGTTTCGCGGATCGGGCCAGGGCAATAAAACTTTCGAAATCTCTCGAGGGTTTCGAGGACGATGTAGCGTTCCGCACAGCGCCGCTGTGTAGAAAGCTCATGAATATTTAATTCCCGGTAGTGGCGAATCGAATGTTAACAGTGTGCGAAAACCGTCGGAGCTGAGGGGGGGATAGGGCCGAATAGAGCAGTGCAGCGGGGGTCGTACGTGCGGGCGAGAGGGTGAGGGACGGGGTTCGTTGCTTGCACAGCGCTCGATATAGTCGATACGTAAATAGTTGCTACAGCGACCGACAGTTAAACGCCAGGGGATCTCACCGGGGACGACCCATATAACGAAAATCGCGATACTGCTGTCTCAGGAGAGCGCAAATGATTTCCCTGTTCCTTTGTTCCTCCCCCTCAAATCGCAACGAACCCGTGCAGGAACTCACGTGCTTGGTGTCCCGATACGCTCGATACGCGCAGTCTCGAAATCAGTAATACGCAAACGCGAGGGAACTTACCGTGTCTCAACTTTTTGCTTATTTAATTTTTCAGGACTGGGAAACGCACATGTGGCGCGGTGATAGCTTTCACGATTATTTCACGAGTTCCATTTCTTTTTATTCAATTTCTTCAGTATTGTGGAAGTTATTTTAATATGTACATGTTTTGGTTTTATCAATAATTATATTAATTAATATTTTCCGTGTTAATACACACACACACACCTACACCCCCCCCCCCCCCCCCCC
>NW_022639663.1:384860-399839 GCF_010583005.1 Odontomachus brunneus | reverse complement strand
CCCCACACACACACACACACAGTATCCCAGAATAACCTTCGAAGCTCTCGCGAAGACATAGACGGATTGAGGTAAACATAAAAATCCTGTACCATTTTGCGATATTCGCAATAATTATCAAGATAATTAAATAAAATTTGTGAATGATCACGCGAGATATGATAGATAAATTGTAGTGACGACATTGCCGTCGAGTGCTTGTACATGTGCTAGTAGGTCAAACTGAACAAAAAAGTCCTCTCTTTTTTTCTTAATAACTTTGTAGATTTTTAGTTATTAATTAGATAATACATTAATATGTTAATTGCGAGTGACCATTCGCCTATCTTCTTTAATTAATACTTAACAATCTATAAAGTTATTAAGAAAATGGACTTTTTTGTTTAGTTTGACAAAACAGTATAAGACTTTTGTGTTTACCTCAATCCGCCTATGTCTCCACGAAAGCTTCGAACGTTACTTTGAGACACTCTGTGTGTATATACACACACACACACACACACACATACACACACGGTAAACTTTCAATTCATGTATAATACACAATTTAATATAATCCAAGTTCAAATACGTGCTATATACAGTCAGCTATAGTCTAATTAAGACGTTGGTCCTGTTTACGTCGCATACAATCCATTGTCAATAGCAACTGCGTATTGTAATCACTAGTTAGCGATCAATAAAATTATTTGCATTTAGCGGCAAGCACAGATTGAACCAGATAATGCAATCATATATACGTCATGTATGTAGCATTCCCACTATTACAGCAACCAAGCATTTGTAAATTTTGAAATTCCCACAAAGTTAAGCTCATGTGAATTCTATTTTTCCAAATTAAAATTAAATTTGGAAAAATCCATTTGATTATAAATGTTTGCAACTTAACAGGAAATTAAATAATAACAGATTATACACACAACAGTTCACTCAAATTTTTACAACTCTTTCCAACTTACAGTTCAACCCATGAAAACCTCTTCAATCATGAATGTTTGTAATTCGAAAAGAAATTGCGATTCTATCGTTACAGGAACCAAGCATTTGCACAAATGTTGAAATTCCCATAATGACACTCCCGTGTTGACAACTTTTTACAACTTATAGTTCGATTCGCGAAAATCCCTTTAATTGTAAATGTTTGCAATTCAAAGACAAATCGTGTCTCGACATTTTCGCCGAGGAAAAATCGAGTCCAAATTAGTCGGCCAGTCTCTGTCATTAAAATTTAATGCGACCGAAACAGGGACAGACAGCCTGTATAATTGGTTGAGCGATAAAAGCAGCTGCCGAGTCTGGCCAGAGAGGAATTCGATTTCGACCTCGTATCAACGGCACTCCCTTTGACCCGCCGCATCTCCGTCGAGATTGACCTGAATTGCACCAACAAACTTCTACAGGAAGCCCGCGACGTTAGAGACGCAGTAGATGATATAATCGATTACGACGGAGACACACGTACACGTACACCACTCAACTTTTGACGTGCTCTCAGACTAATACATCACAACTAGAGTCCATAATCTCGGTGGGAACTTTTCTGAAAATGAATAAGAGCCGCGCGCGGGTTGCACCGACGGTCGCTTAACGCCAACTTCGGATAAGTGAGTTAACTTTCTTTGTCTATTTCGGTATTCCTTTTTCCGTCCCGCGAAGTATTCTAGAATGGCGCGAAAGTTGAAGGAACACCTGTTAATAAAACGTGGTGGAGCCCGTAATCCAGAAAGAGACGAGGCACATCACGCACCGCTCCAGGGAAAACTCACTTAACGTAGACTGCCGGTACACCTTGTGTGCCGTGCGTACGTAAGCAGGCATACGCACGATAATTGGATCTCCCTGTATTATTATATCGCATAATCGACCAACGAGGAAGTCGTCACGTGCATCGCCTACCTTCCTATCTACCTACCTATCATCCTTCCTTCCTTCCTTCCTTCCTTCCTTATCTACATACCTTCCTACGTACCTTCCTTCCTACCCACCTATATAACTACCCGCCTGTCACGTGGATTCGCAGACGTCTAATGGTGTTACGTGGCGCGTGTACGCGCGAAGGAAGCGAA
The DNA here is from genome assembly GCF_010583005.1 of Odontomachus brunneus. Classification (NCBI taxonomy): domain Eukaryota; kingdom Metazoa; phylum Arthropoda; class Insecta; order Hymenoptera; family Formicidae; genus Odontomachus; species Odontomachus brunneus. Next base: position 397,773 of record NW_022639663.1, on the reverse strand, counting down.
CGCAGAACGGTAAATTAATGTTTCGGTTTGCCGACGAGGAGAGACGGAGCCGCGGCGGCGAGCGACTCCCGAATGCAGCGCATAGTTCCGCTAAGAACTAATTAACGAACAATTAAAATTAATTTCACGCCCGGGCAAGCCAGAGTTATTCGCGCGATCGGTGATCGTCTTGGCGTAGCTACAAGTCAGAGGAAACGGCCACCGCGATGGAGTAATTCCCGACATAAATCAGACGGAAATGCGAAAGTTGGAGGAGTATGTACGCGCGTCGGTTACTTCGCGCGCGAGAATAACCTGGCAACTTCATGCCACGGCTGGGCGGTGCGCGTTTAAAAATCCGCTAAGATTTTTCGCGCTGTGTGCCGTGTGTATCGCACCGTTGAAATATGGCTGCTCCTCGAGCGTCAGCTCGCGAAGTTCGTGAATTAAAAATTTAAGTGGAAGCGAAATTTTCATTGTAAAAGAATTTACTTCGCTATCCGCTGAAGGGGAGGTCTCATACTCGGAAGAAATTACGCGATTTTCGAGACGCTCCGCGCGCCGAGAGATACGCAGAGAGCTTCGCAAAAATTCACGTTATTATACTGCAAAGAATTTCCTCAGAAGAGAATGAAAGATTCACGGTATACATACATATATATATATATATATATATATATATATATATATATATATATATATACACATGCACACGCGCGCGCGCGTAAAGACGGGAAAGGCATCCTGTCCGACTGTCCTCTTCCTGAAGAACCGCACGTAAAAAGATCATTCATTTGCGTTGTCGAGGCAGGATTCCAGCGTTTGTAGGTTAATATTTCGCGCGGGCCGGCGGGGTAAGGGCGCTTCTTTAACGCGCTCTCGCGAGACTGCATGGCGGTGCGCGCGAGCGAACTGAGGGAAATTGGTATATTTTGAGAAATTGTCGGGATTACGGACGCGGCGTCAGCTTCTTCGGGAATGTCTTACGAGCGAGAGGAGTAGGCGGGGGGGAGGGCGGCTAAAAAAAGATCGCCCGGTACGTATACGTTCGACCATTTCTGGGAGCGCTCTCGGAGCGGCAATGTCCCTGGGTTATGTTCCGTGGTACACGGAAAGAAGCTTATCCCCAAGATGCATATCCCGCGATGCAGCGCGTCTCAGGCACTTAACATATAAAATGGTATCTGTTTTTCAACTTTCCCGCGATAAGCTCTGAATTATGGGCGTGAATACGAAACAGCCGGTCGATTATAATGCGTCTTCTCTCTCTCCCTCTCTCTCTCTCTCCCTCTCTCTCTTTCTCTCCTTTCGAGGACCCGTAGCGATACCGCCTCTCCGCTGCCTCCTCGTCTTCTTGCGGACTCGTTTCTCGCGGAACGAGATGCCAAGTGCTATCGACAGTCTCGTCAAAAAGCAGAAGGAACAAATTGCATTTATTTACGTAAAATCCGCATCGACGAGAACTCGGAGAATTTTTGCGTCTCTTTCGATAGTAAGAGTGAGAGACAGAAAGAAAAAAAGAGAGACAGAGAAAGAGAGAGAAAGATCCCTTAGTTAGGACAAATAAATTACCAATAAAATTCGTCGTCAGCTGGAGAAGGGTCGGCTTCGGCGTCCTGGTGGTTTATCGAACAGCGGGATGATCCGCCCGGTTTTCCCGAAAGTACACGCACAGCCGTATCGGCAGTTACCTTAATCCGCAGTCCTAAATCTAGTAACAGCCGTCCGCGTTGTAACCGTGTCACGTGATCGTGTTACTCCGCTATTAGCTTGAAGTCACCATTAATTATCTCTCGTGAAATAGCACGACCCGGCAACCGGCCTGACCTCCACCGGCGATACATTGTCGGGAAATAGATCCAGGTATTTGGGCATTTCGAGTAATTAAGCGAGTCCCCAGCCTCCAGTCTCTTGTAGCCTGGTTTACCCAATTACGCGACTCGTTTGCGTACGCAAAAAGCTAAATGTTTGACAGGTCGGACCGTTCGGGAAGTATCGCGCGACCCTTTGAAATTGATCGCGGCAGGCATCCGCGATATTTCCCCGTGCGGAGAAACGCACGAGTAACCAGTGCGGTCGTTAACTTTGCTGCTAAAAGTAAGCTGAAAATGCAGCCACGAATTTTTATTAACGCCGCGTCGCGCGCAAATGCGCAGAAAAAATTAATTAAAAGCCGCCGCGGAATTTTTCAGTGGTAGTATAAAATTATAGCGGAAATAGCGTGACGCGCGGGATCATTAATGGGACAATTATCGTTATAATGTGAAAGTATTTCTCTGCGAAATGTGATATGCATTGAAGCCTTGCGAACGCAGACGGGTCGAAAAGAGCTTCGTGTGTTGGCGGAAAAAAAGGAAATTAGCTCATCGCCTTTTTGATATAACTCTCAAACAGCTGAAAATAGAACAGTTATTCTCTCAAAATAAATCAGTAAATATGTTGCTCATTGAATCAATAAGAGGAGTATTTCATCGATAATGAGTGAATATTTTAATGATTTTCAGTATAAACACTTTCAACCGCTTCATCTTACATCTCATTGGTTTTTGATCAGTAAAAGTAAAATTTCACTGCGAAATCTGTAATACGCAAATTCGTTATACTATGTTATTGCCAAATCCGCGTTTGTGACGATGGCATTAACGATTCACGTGCAATGAAACTGGCAGTGTTTGCAAACTGCATCAATAATATGAACTCTAGATCGCTATCATTAATCCTTTGAGCCGTACATTTTATTGCTCGATGAAGTTTCTTCAAATTTGAAGCTCAGGATTGAGGGATTAACTTGAGGATCGCTGGTTACAAATTTGAGCTTAAACAAGTTAAAATTCGAAATGAATCTAATATGGCGATCATAAATTTTCGCAATTAGCAATCTCGCTTTTAGCATTATCCGGAAATAATGATAGCATTTCCTCGATGTGAAAAAGAAATGTTTGTATTTTTTTATGAGAAACTTGCAACATACATGCAATATTATCAATATTGCAATAGTTTGTCATAAAAAAATTGGGCTTACAGAAAATTTTGAAAAAGAATTGTGTGTGTAAAGTACTGTTAATTATCCCCTCAATAAACTGTTAATTGTTTTAATGTGTTGATTTTTAATAGTCGGCCCTAAAACGACCCTTGTCTGGAAAAAAGTGCCTTTTTCACTTCTATGCGCTTATAATAATTTAACAATCAAACGTTCAAATTATGTTTTACTTATTTTTAGTTCCTTATTTTATGAGAGAGAGAGAGAGAGAGAGTGTATAAAGGTGATAATATAATCGATTATGTTGGCCGATATATTAATTAAATTAATGTTTGCCAGTATATCAATCACTAAAAATTAAGAAAAGATAGGTAAGCGTTCTCTTACTACGGCTCCAAGAGTTAACTGATTTTCTCAGCGTGATTTGGCTGATCGCTATACTTACAACGGAGTCAGTAGTTACAAGGATAATAGTAATTTTAGTGAAGAACACACTGATTGTACTTTAGAGACAGTAAATTACATAAAGCTAAACAATCGTCTTGCATTCCCGTGCGACTAAAGTGCAAAATTATGTCGGAATTTACACGCCATCGATATGTGTTGTCGCATGAGCAGCCATGGAAAAATGGCGATATTTTCCCCTCATAAAACGAATAGCCGGCGAAATTTGCGAGAAAGAATGGTCTGACGATTTTTTATTGGACGCCTCGATAATTTAATATCAATTGATCAATTTTTCAGCTGAAAAATTCACGCCGTCTGCGTGAAACCTTATTGCACGGCGTGGTGAAACTGGCGTGGCCGCGCTATCGCGATCAAAATTCCGCTCGCTTCGATTTTATTTGCCGGTCCGAGCCGGAGAGACGCTGATTCGATTACATAATAATAACTGTTACACGCGAACACTTAATTGAATCCTGCGTTATAGCCCGACACTTGGCGAATGCCGCTTAACAATCATTTCGATTTTATGCGATATAACGAACGCGATTACGAAAATATATATGTCAATTGTGATAATCAAATTTATCTATTTTTTCTTTCAAACGCGCATGCGTGCAAGCTGGCCGCGATGACCTCGTAGCGCGTGGCGATATCGGATTAACCCGTTTGCAAGTTGTACATTATTATTATCAGAGGGCGTTAACAATAACGATTGACTTTTAGTTAAACACGAAACTAGAAGCGATAATATATAGAGTGTCCTAGATCTGCATATCCAAACTGAAAGAGCGAATTCAGCACGCCAGAACGAAAAACTTTTCTTCTTGGCACTTTGATCAAGCCTCAAAAATAGCGCTGTTCTCCAAATCAAAATTTAATAAAAATGAGATATTGCTCTCTCTATTTTTACCAAATTTAGGTATTAAAAGCATAAAAATCATTACTTATACTCATACAAAAAAAATTATGTTTAAGAAAAATTATCCCGTAAAAAATTATATTTTGGAGATATTATATATGTGCATATAATTTTGTATATAATTTTATTATATATATATATATATATATAACTTTTATGATTATTTTGACCCGTTCTACCCATAACTCGATCAGTTACCGGACACGTTGTGTGTATATATATATATATACAAAGTGTCTCAGATTCTCTGCCGCAATTATTGTGGGAACATAGAACGGATTGAGGTGAACATAAAAGTCCCATATCGTTTTGCGATATTTGTAATAAATTTCGAGATGTTAATTAAAGAATTAGTGAGTGATCATGCATGATATGGTAGATGAATTTTAGTGGTGCCGTCTGTCATTGTATATTTATACATCACCGGATCTCTTCTGAAATGTTCGTAGATCAATGCAGTATCGTGTTGCTGCATGTCTCAGAATCCAGGGCGGACATTTTGAGCAATTTTCATAAAAGGGATACGTTGAAACAAACATTCCAAAACGTAATTCTTTTCGTATAAGTAATAATTCTTATGCCTTTAATACCTGAATTTAATAAAAATAGCAATATCGCATTTTTATTAAATCTTAATTTGGGGAAGCACTATTTTTTGATAAAAGTATCAAATAGAAAAGTTTCTTGTTCTGCTATGCTGAATTTATCCCTTTAGTTTAGACACGTAGATCTGGGACACTCTACATGTCGCGCGCGCATCGATTTCACGATAATTTCAACAATTACCACGCGAAATGGTGACGCTAACGCGATAAAATAACACATAAGATATAACATCGGCGAGCGAGCAAAACAGATCGCGCGGTGTTGCGCAACAAAGCGGCATTTCGTTGAACGTCGACTGCTTTTTTACCTATTCCATGCGAAATGATTGCAAGCGTGTAATTACCCGCACAGATCTGCGCAGAACGCTGCTATATTTACTACCACCTAATAAGCCCCCTGTGTCGTCATCAACCGCGTCAATTAACCCTTTGATACATTAGGTATTGATATATTACGTCATTAACCTCCATTCGGCATGACATTTGAGTTAACATTTGCCGGTATCGTACATCCGTACGCATAAAGGGAAATTTGAGTGTTACAAATGGAAAGTAATCGGTATCGCGTTTCGCTGAAGAACATTTTCGCGCAGGAAAACGTTCTCTGTGTGATTTCGGGTCGCGATCTTGGATTTATCCAACTCTGATGTATGCACATAGTCAGATATTTGATGTGCCATTAGGGTGGTCGCAGCTGTCAGTAACACGCACACAGAATTGATCGCGGCGAAAAGCTACATCGAAAACCGACAGATAGACTAGCGGCGGTGAAGGGTACTTTCGCCGTGGCCGCAAAACTTTCGCCATAAGATAGCTCTTAAGAGCGCTTCGCCGAAGCTCTGTCGGGAAATTCAAGGCAAGAAATCGCGGCCCACACGCCGTCGTATCGATCACTCGGGCGGAAGTGGTTATGCACGAATTCTCTGTACATTTTATCCCCGAGCGGGACGGGTTGAAGCCGGAACGTCGTTGAGATCAACGTACATGTTGTTATATTATTATTGCTCTTTTTCCGAATTTTGTTCCAGTCTTTGAAACCACTAGTCTGACGCGGGAACTAAACGGTGCGACGCACCTAGCGCTTCAAGATTATTCTACAATTGTATAAGCGTGATCGTAAGTGATTATAAGTGATTACGACAACCAATCAGAAAAAATAAAGCAACTAGTGAATAAAATACTCTGATTGATTGGCTCTTACGTTTACGACCACGTTTGCGACACAATTATAGAATAACTTTTACAGAGACATTTTCACACACACAGGAAAAAGTTTGATTAGATGAACCAATGTCTGATGAAATATGAGCGATTTTGAAATATCGCCGGAAATTACCAGAATTCTGTTTGAGTTGACTAGAAATCTTGATAATCTATGTAAATTCTGTATAGAGTGCATAGTGATAATATAATCGACTATGTCTGCCGATAAGTTAGTTAAAATTTCTAAAAATGAAGGAATGATAAATGGGTGTTAGCGTTCCACTATAGTTCAAAGAATTGACTTTTTCGGTGGGATTTTATTGATTGCGGCGCTATACTTATAACTGAACCAACAGTTACAAGTGTAGCATTGCAGTGAAGGATATACTGTACTTTAGAGAGAGAGAGACATAAAATTAAACAGCCGTTTCGTATCTTGTCTTGCATTAAGACTAAAGTATGCATTTAAACGATTTACGCGCGGCTATTGCGACGATTGCGTCGGAATTTACATGCCATGAATGCATACTATCGCACGAGCAGCCATGAAAATAGCGACTTAACCGGAATTTTTTAATTCATATTCCACCAGAAATGTTAATTCAACTAAATTTTTATCCGTGCACGATATTAATAATATAATAATGTCAATAATAGCATGATATGATACGAAACAATCGATTAAAATTTTCTTTGACTCAAATGATCGGCAAATCAATAATTAAAATTAATTAAAAATTAATTCGACGTGGCGATGTTATCGTTGACAGGATCGGTTTACTTTTAGCTGAACTCAACAAAGTTATGACGGCTACTTCTCAATATTAATTAACTACTTAATATTATTTCGGTAATGGTCTTGTCAGCTTTAACATTGCGATTAACATTCATGTCAATTTACGCAGGTCTTTAATTAATTGTAATGCGTTCGTGTCGTAAACCTTGAGTTTTTATTATCACTGAAGAGGATTCATGGTTGAACCGAAACGTATGATTGTTTTATATTGATTATTCATGTTCAATAAATATTACACGATTTCCTAACACAAAGAAGGTTTTTAGCACTATTAGTCCTGTGCTTGAACTCGAATTGTCCTTTTTCCTATTTTTTGATTGATATCTTCGTTTGCGAGTTCTTATTTCTTTCTCTAAATAAAATTAATTAATCGCGCCACGTATAAAGTTGCAAGAGTAATTTTATCTATTGATGAAATTAATTATTAATCAAACTTTGAGGTGATCGATTACACACTGATTAATAATTAATTTTATCAATCAGTGAAATTATTTGTGATTTTAAATATGACGATTGACAAATTTTGATTATTTATCTGCCGACTATTTTAGTCCAGGAAAATTTTAATCTATTGATGCCCAACTCTGTTTTGAAACTATAATATAATATGTCGACTTTAAAAAGTCTCACGTTATGTGATAGGGGATACCGGGGTGAGTTGGCAAAATTGATTATTTCTACTGTTCTTTAACATGTTTCAGAATCAAACAAGCAGGGATTTCAAACATATCTTTGACATGTTTGAAAATCTGGCTTGCTTAATTCTGTTAGAACATAGAAGAAATAATCGATTATACTAACTTATCCCAGTAACCAACCGTAGCCTCCCCTACTCATAATTTGTACTTAAAAACCGATAATTTATATCTACTTAATTTATATCTAAATTACAATGTCGTTTCTTACGTGGAGCGTCTTACCTTTCCTTCTCTATCCGCACTTGTGCGCGCCGCGCCGTTTGATATCTCCTTCGGGATCTCGGTTCGATCAAGGATATTCTCCATCCTGATCCCTGAGCCACAGCTCGCGCGTTTTTGAAAGAAGCGCTCGAAGATCCTCGTAAGTGAACCCGGCGAAGCGTTCGTGTACCGAATATCATTGTCATCCGAAATCCCCGTTTGATGTTGGAGATACACGAGCCTTCGGCCGTGTGTCCGATAAACACGGATTGAACCGTGAAACGGCGGAAGAATCCACTGGGAATGCAGATCCGCCTATCTCAGCACATGTGCGAGATGGTGTATTTTCTTCCACATTTAAGTCACGCCATGCGGTTATATCGTTCTCGTAGGAATCGGAATTCGCCCGCGCGTAGCGGATTTCCAATCTTTGATAGACACCGAACTTTGGCGCGAACGCGTGCGCCAATTTAACAAGTTCTACTTGCACGAACACCTCAGGATTATTATATGTATAATCTAGATAACAATTAATGAATACGTAGAATAACAGTTCTGTTTTTTTTTCGCAATTTTATTATATATTTTTTGTTCAGAATTTAGGCTGAGTAACCAGGACTTTAATTGTTGTTCGGACGTAACCTATAATTTTTTGGATATACTTTGGATTATTTCCAAAGGTCTTAAATTTTGGAAAAATATTAATAGGCTCTCTAAATATAAAGTCAAAATAAAGAAAAAAATCTTTGAGAACTAATACACAGAAGAAGTAGTGTAATAAGACTAACTAAAATTAATAAGGTTACTATTTGTTCTCTAGATATAATGAGGGAGTGTTTATTATGTCCAAATTAGAACAATCAAAGTGATTATTTTAATTTGAACATAATATATAAATATTTCTTCATTACATCTAAATTTTATTAGTTTTAGTTAGTCTTATTACACTACTCCTTCTGTGTATTGGCTCTCATTGGACCTTTTTTCCTTATTTTCATTTAAACCTTATCATCTAATTATCATAAAGTGGCGTTGGTGCATTGCCTTATTGGACGCCATATATTGAAAGAAAGAAAGGAATGCGGCTGCTGTTCTCACTCGCGCATCGCAAGTAACCTTCCCTACGTGCGAAAGAGCGTATTTTTAGGGCCGACATTATACTATTAATTTCAAAACAGCGTAAGACATCAGTAGATTAAAATTTTCCTCAACTAAAATAGTCGGCAGATAAATAGTCAAAATTTATCCTTCGTTATATTTAAAATCACAAATAATTTCATCGATTAAGGAAATTGATTATTAATCAGTGTGCAATCACATCAAAGTTTGATCAATGTTTAATTTTATTAATAAATAAAATTACTCTTGCGACTTTATACATAACTGATTAATTGATTTTAATTATCGATTTGCCGATTATTTGTCAAGGAAAATTTTAATCGATTAATACCCAACACCGTTTCATAGCATAATACCATAGGAGTTAATATCGGCCAATGCCAATAAATTTACTTACGAACATTATAATGACTTGAAACAAAAACCGTTTCTAAGAGGAAATTACAGCGCTTCCTGTGAACGAAAAGTCGTTTTCCGATTAATTAAGAATTAATTGGCACACTTGTGTAAAGTGTAAAGGGCATCAGTATTTATATTCGCGCTTCAAAGTGAGCATTAATTCCATATTAAAAATCAATGGAAGATCTTAGCTTGCATTTGTAATGTGAAGCGCGTCAGTCTTACGTGTCTGACGGACACAAAGTGCAATTCAAAAGAAAAGGAAGAAGTAGAAGAGAAAATGATAATATAATGAGAACTTTACTCTGATCCAGATATCATAGGAGATATACACTTTGCGCACAAATATCAGATCGTAAAATATTAGAGATATTTCAGCGACCAAAAATATCGTGCGCTTATGATAACGAAAGATATTTGAATATCGATGAAGCCTTGTCGGAAATGATTTCGTTGAATTAAACTCTCATGACGGTTGCGTTTATTGAACCCTCCGCAGGAAAATTGACAAATTTTATCAGCTAATGCCTCATCGAGTCTGTCTTTCATAGAAATTTCATGTGTCACATCTACGATTCGGCGTCCAATATCGACAGCCAATATCGCAATCAGATCTCATGCAGATCCTGTTTCTCATGCCGTTTTTTTTTTCTTTAAATGCGATCGTCGATTCTTAAAACGAAGATATTCTCACTAAACGATTTGGCCGCAAATATTCGGCTCGATATTCGGCGAAGGCCTGTTTCCGGCGACTTTTCGATATCTTGCCGATACATTGATGAACCGATATCCGTCTTCACGAGGTTCGGTTAATCACATAATCTCGGATGCATGGTCGGGTATCTCCTTGCGTCTTCTGACTCGACGATACGAAAAGTATCTAGGAACGTCAGTAACCGACGAGAATATTTCCCGTCCGTTACTTTTCGCGACGTTAAGGCTGTATACGGTATACTGACGAAGTGAGAGAGACTGTCAGAAGAAGAGCCGACGACATTCCGCGATATCGTGAACCTCACCTAGTGAACGCAATTATTCCATATACGAAAAAGAAAGTAGCAAATAGCAAGTATTAGAAAGTAGCAAGAATCTGTGTGTGGTAACTAAATCTCGTTTATAATATTAATGCCTAGAAAAGTATAGCTGCAGTAGACATATATTAGCTGTGGAACCGATATAGCAGCGACGGTAGCAAAAATTTTGGTTGCAGCAACAAATTATACACACACACACACACACACACACACACACAGCAATAAAATATTTTCAGCAAATCATGACTAGGTATGGTAGTAAAATATTTTTCTTCCGAAAGTATTATTATCGTACTTTACATATTATCTATCTCTTTTTCGTATCGTACTTTATATATTATTTATCAACATTATTGCCTCACGCATTTATACAATCGCATAAATAAATAAATAAATTTAAGAGAAGATAAAATCATATCGGGTATTTTAAGCTTTCGCGATGTTGTCCAAAACTTTGCTTGTTTTCCAAGTTTGGATCGCGTCTTCCTTGTGTTTGGTTTCGTGAATATTTCAATTTGTGAACATTTCAGTACGTACCGTACTTAGACTTATCTAGACTTATTTACTTCGTAAAATATAAAATGCTCTTGTTGATGATATTTTTGTACGTATAGACGTGGAGCGTGAAGAATCGCGGGATCATCTCGGCATTACGCAATAATACACGCTACGAAGCGATAAATCCGTCGGAAACAAAGTCGGCGAGAATGCTCGGGGAATAAGGTAGCGTGAGTCATCGTTTAGACTCCATTAACGTTAGCGGGTTAGGTAAGTTCTTTCGTGGGGGTGGAGAGAGAAATAAAGCCGGGCGCGCGTTTGCAGTCGTTGATAAATTGAAGCGGCGTGAAGCACCCCCGGCGTGACTAGTCTCCGCTCTGGCAACCTCTATTTATGCAACCTTCAACATCCGAGATATATTATTTCGCGACAACGCGCGTCAACCGTCGGTGCTTCGCTCGCGCACACGACGCGATCCTTCTCGTGCGATTTATTTTACTGCCGACGCTAAGAAGCTTGCCGCGCGCGCGCGCGCGCGCGACATCGCGCCGGATTCTTCGCGGCGCGAGGATTCCGCTTCATTGTAAAACGCCCGAGAGAGGATTCCGGAGGAAACGAGAAACCAGCGGGCGTATACCGGCGTCTGCAGTCCCGACAGTTTTCCGGAAAATCCGCGTATCGGCAAATTATCCCGGTATTCTCGGGATACCACCGTAACAACGTCGCGCGTTTGTCACGCGGACCGTCTCGTATTTTCTCGCCAGGAATTATACTCGTCGATTTCGTGCACGTGCTTCCATTTCGGATTGCAATTTCTAGTTGCGCGCGATCCCAAAACCGGATTCCAGTGGATGAGGATCGGACGCAGTTTGTCCGTTAAACGCTTTAGAGCTCGTCGTTTGATTTGTCCCGGTAGAACTCGCAACAAATTTCTACACATAGGAAAATGCATGCTATACTCAGATAAATGTTGCTTGTTTCAAGTATTTCATAAATTTATATAGAGTGTCCCAGATTCGTCTTCACAACGTTCATGGGAATGTAGAACGGATTGAAGTGAATATAAAAGTTCCATATGATTTTATGATATTTGCAATAAATCTTGAAATATTAATTACCCTTTGAAGCACAGGATCTTAATAATTCGGATTCTAATAAAATATTCATATCTAGAATGACAATCAAAGAGATCAAATTTGTGATGATATATTTTAAGATTGTCATCGAGAAAATATTCTTTGTCGAATATAATCATTCTCTAAAGAGAAAAAGTAACCGGAATAATCACTTTTAGCAGTAGAATACATTTTTACTGTGTGTGCGGAATCAATTATTGATTATGATTATTAGAGAGACATTAGAACAATGTTAGTTCGCAGCAACTCAGCATTTAAATATTAATATCGCCTTAAACTTCGAATTGCTATTTTTGATCGGACTAAATTGCGACCCCACTCAAACTTTAAGCAAGGAAACGGTTTCAGACGGTCTCAGACGTGATCAATTTTAGACAATAGCCACTTTCTTGAGAGATAGTGGAGACAAGACAATCTTAACGCGTTTTGTTATGAAATATTTGACACCAAAGGCGCAATAAAGAAACACAGAATTTCATCTAGAATTTCTAGGAGCTAGAATTTCTGCGCGCTCGATATTTTCGTTATTTTCCGTGGGCTTCAAATAAACAACCCGAAAAGCTTTCCACCAGAACCCCTCCCGCGATCGGATCAAATAATCGTTCGTGTCTCCGAATTGCGAAAATAAACAGTCGTCAGGATAGAATTGAGCACGAGGATGTACCAGATATCTCGAGGATAAAGTACGTACAATAGAAGCACTCTCGATTATTTCACATCCCGTCCATGGACTTCTATATATTACTAGATTACTGCTGACTGTAATAAAATACATACAGCTCGAAAAATGTACTAAATTCATGCACATGCGTCATGTAAAGTGTATGTTAGTGAAATGATTGGTAAAGTATAAATTATATATATATATATATATATATATATATATATATATATATATA
>NW_022639663.1:373906-383674 GCF_010583005.1 Odontomachus brunneus | reverse complement strand
TATATATATATATATATATATATATATATATATATATATATATAGAGAGAGAGAGAGAGAGAGAGAGAGAGAGAGAGAGAGAGAGATAGTCCCGCGTCTGATTAGTTAAAGGCGTATGTATAAATATCGGCCATATCATATCTCTAACATTTCGTCTATATTACGTCATGCATAGATATTTGCTTTCTATATATAATATTAGGTTAGTCCATAAGTTCGTACGATTTTAAGCAGAATTGAAATACATTTTATTCTTGTTAAAAACGACTTTAATTAATAATATATTCATCATTCTGTTTGACAATCTCTTTTGCTAATTTCATAATTCCCTTCTCATAAAACTCTTGTACTTTTCTAGCAAAGAAACGTTCCAAGTGATTTTCTAAAGAAATAAAGTGTACATCGTGTGTAATGAGCAAAACAGATTGATAATCGGAGGGGACAATGTCGGGTGAATATGATGGATGTGGCAAAATATCCCAGCTAAACTTTAACAAATTTTATGAAAATAAAAAAACACAATACACCGGAAAAACTGCCTTCATGCCTTCCATTTTCATGCCCAAAACTGTCTCATTACTGTCTTCCATTTTCAAACTGCAACAAAGAAAACTATACTTCTTTTAGAATACTATCATTTATACTACAAGATATGCTCTGAAATATTAGCTATTAAAGCATATACATAGATAGTCAACTGGTGTATGGAACTATTCTCCTAATATTAACGCGAATGCCAACGAGACAAAAATCCATATAAACTTATGGATCTATCAAATATATAGGAGAGATCTAGGTAGCTACCGGCATAAACCATTTATTTCTAATATTTTCTAACAAGTTACAAAATTATTCAAGCACAATTTTTAAACATGTTTAAAGACGGCTTTGAAATCCTTGTTTGCTTAATTCTGAAATCTGTTAAAGAACAGTAGAAATAATCGTTTTTGTCAATTTATCATGATGAACAAATAGTCCCAGTCTTCTCTTTTCGGGGTCTATATCTTATATATCTTTATAAGAAAGTCAGCTAGTTTATAGTCTAATCTATAGTCTATATTTATACTCTAGTTTATATTTTTCATAATCTAGCTCTTTCTATTATTCTCTAGCTTATTCTAGTTCATAATCTAGCTATATATAGAAATCTGTGGTCCCCCAATCCCTGTCAAAAAATAGAGACTTCCTAGCGCACGATATGTACCCTTTGAAATTTAAGTCTCGAAACGACAAGTAAATGTTCCATCCTCGATACTCGGCATTAATCAAGTGCAAAAGCGTGGTGTGTACGGGAGGGGGAATCGAAGTCGACATTCATCCTGACGCGTATTGACGACTTCTCTCGCTCGGAGTTGCGATCTCTGAAGTTATTCGGCCTTTAAATTGGACTCGGTGGATACGCGAAATCAGCAGAGCGCCGCTCGCGAGAAGCGGCGAGGTGTTTTATGTAAGGAGCAAAGGGAAAGGAACGCGCGCGCGCGCACCTTTCTCCCTCGTTACTGCCGATGCGAGAGCATCACTCGCGCAGGCCGACGATAAATCTCGAGCCGAAGGTAATTTATACCCAGCAATGCGATACTCCCGCGCTCGTTGGACGCGAACCGAGTTGGAGCCGTGCAGAACTGAGCCGAAAGAGAGCAGTTCCTCTCCTTCGCTTCGCGGCCAGCCATTCTTCCCGCACGAGCGATCATGCTCCGCGGGTAAGCAAACCATTAATAACGCCGCGCATTAATTTGCGAAGCGAGCCGCGCGGCCGAGGTATTTTTCTTGGCAATTAATTCGCTCGTTACCGTACCGCGGCCACGACCCATCGCGGGCTTCCGCGTTTCCCTCGAAACAGTCGATCGCGTCTTGGGACGATTAATCCTCGGCACGAATCCGCACGAAAATGAATAGCTCTTTTCGCGCGTCATTATGCAAACGAAAATAAAGCTCCTCGCGAGGCGGCCGCGTCGCGCTTTCTCCAAGCCCGTTGCGACCCGACGGGCCGCTCTTACTTTTATTTACGGTCGATCGTAATACTCGGTGGCGTGCCGCGCGCGCGCGCGCGCGACGTCGATGAGACGATAAAGATGTTTCGACAAAGCGACGTAATAACTTCACGAGCTAAGCCCGGGCGCTTTCGACCGTAAATTCATTCGCGTCTTGCGAAAGTGCGCGCTCGTTCATTAGCCCTTACAGTCTTTTGCCCGACTCTTCTACCGTCTTTAAACTAAAACTTTTTCGTCAAAAAGTAGACTAGTAAAAAACATGACACTCTCGCTGCGCTACTAGAGTAGCTTCCCGAATGGCACGATAACTATCTTTTCAAATTGAATTTTTTCTCATTTAGTCACATACAAAAACCTCCTTTTTGTATCAAGAATCATGAAATAGCGTAAGCTTACATATTTCTTGTAAAATTATGCAAAAATATACAATGTCTGATGATAAAACAAAAAACGCTAGAGTGCATGTAGACACGTCGTCAGACACTCTGTATATGATAATGGGAAAAACGTCAAAATATAAAACGAAATATCTATTATTATTTACATAAATTTTAAAGTATGTTATATGTATATTTATTCATCAATACATTTGTGTATTTATTTTTATTAATTTATTGACTTTTTTCTTATTCGATCATGCAGAAACCTTTTTTTGCATTAAAAATCACGAGAGAACATAGATTTATTTATTTTTAGCAAAAAATTATACAAAAATATATAATATGATAATAAAACAGAATCACATAAAAAATATAAAATAACATGTCTATGTTATTTGCAAATTTCAAACTACAAACATTTTTAATAAAACATTAAAAATTTCTATGACATAAATATATTTGTGTATTTATTTATTTATTTTTTTATTGGAAAAAATTTTTAAATTTTTGTATTTTTAAAATTGTGCTTTTTTTACTAATTTGTATGAAAAAATATACAGAAAAAAAGATATAGAAAAATATACGGAAAAAGGACATTTTTATTTAAAAAATATTTTTGTTATTGATATTTTAAAAATAAGGTTAAATAAGGTTAAAATAAGGTTTTAAAGGTTAATGTTAAAATGAGATTATATGACGTTGAATGGAAATAAATTAGTCTTCAATCAAAACGAATATAGTAAAATTAATATAATCATTTTCTTATAAAATATTGCAATATCAATATTCTTGGTTATATATTATTACTCTTTAATCAAGACGAATATAATCAAATTAACACAATTGTTTTCTCATATATAAGCAAGAATATCAATATTGTTAGTTATATATGAAAAGATGATTATGTTACTTTGATTATATTTATCTTAATTGAAAACTAATTTATTTTCATTTAACGCTATACAATTTCATTTTCACGGTAATCTTAGTTTTAAAATGTCATCAATCATTCAATAAAGATATTCTCCAAACAAGAATATTCTTTTTTCTGTGTAAATGGTAGTATAATAATAATAAGAAACAAAAGAAGAATTGTATTTCACAAAATTGCTGCCCACGTTACTTTGCCGGATTGTAAAGGTTACGGGAGGTATTATTTGCCCGTTTTTATTTGTTTTTTTTTTTTTTAAGGTAAATGAATTTTCACTGTCATTCGTTCCTATGTCAAAAAGAGAAAAACACTCGTGATAACGAAGTGAGAGATGGAAATTATAAAATTGTTATAGCCAAACCTGACACAAGCGGAACGCGCGGGTCAAAGACGCGCGATGCCAATTTTCCAGATCTCGTTCAATTACACCTCCCCGCGGGAGAGCATTAATCTACTCTCTCCGTGGAGGTGCGAGGTCAGGGACGCCGTAATAAATGTAAAAGAAACAGAGAGAAGACGGCGGGCCGGACACGGTCAATTACACGACCGTCGCCGAGCGGTGCCGGGGAGTAATGACGAATCCGTCGCAGGGAACATTAATCTTACGAGCGGGCCGACGTCGAGGGATGAAAAATAATGTTTGCGATTATAGTTTGCGAGAGCACAATGAATTTCCTGCCGCGCGGCGGGGAGGAGACGCGGGCAGACTGAGTGTGCGTGAAATCACGATTTCAGACGCCGGTTACCATCGTTACCATCGCGGCGGTTAAATCGCGGCCGCGTGCAAGCGTTTTGCGTTAATAAATCAGTCACTAATGACATAGTCCACTCTACATCCTCATTTAATGGCGCGATCGATCGCCGATGTCCGTCGCGACCACGAGCGATTATAATCAAACGTTACGCAGCGCCGTGGTTGATGCAACGTAATGATTAGTGTCTGTTAACGTTGGTCTCTCTCTCTCTCTCTCTCTCTCTCCCCCTCCCCCTCCCCCTCTCTCTCTCCCTCTCTCTCTCTCTCTCTTTTAACGGACTCACAGACTGATTAATCCTTCGCGAAAGTTTCGCAGATTTTCATCGGCGGTTTCGAGCAATCGTCGAGCGATATCGGTCGCGAGCTTAGCCACGGCGTTCGAACTCGCTCGATAAAAATGAGTTATGCGCGGTGATGATAATGGTAACACTCCTGATAACGAGGTAACCGTAATTACTGCGAATGAGAGCACCGGGCGGCGGAAGCGCTTTCGATGACGCGCATTCGCCGCACTCCAGAGTGCGAGAACCGCAAATTTGCGAATGCACGTTCAGTGCACTTGAGCTTACACGAGGACTCGAGCCGGGTGCGCGCTCGCGGGAACAGAGCGGGCTGACTGGCCTGGCCGAGGACTATCGGAAAAATGACAAAACTCGGGTGAACGGTGCGGCGATAACGCGCCGCGCGATCGCTAATCAGCTCAAAATTGCGCGACGCTGCGAAATTTCGGCGAAGTGGCGCGTGCCATCGCTCTCTGGCGCGATTAAACAAGGCCTTTTCGGCTCGAAAGCCGCGCGTGTTCGCAATCGGCGTCGGTGAGTCGGAACGAGAGCGTCCTCGGTCTCGCCCGCGCGGGGAAGAGAAATAAAAACGCGTTTGAAAAAACGCCACCCGGGCAAATTTTTATTAATTCTCCGCGCACGCGAACACCTTTATTAATACGGCGGGTGTCGGTATACAATAAAAATAATAACCGTTAGACGCAACGTCGGTGAGAGCTTTTTTAATAAATAACACTTGCTTGAAATATTTACAGCAATTCGATTTTACTCGCTGATATTTACCTGGGAACGTTTATTTAGAGATAAATAAAACAGAAGCTCTAATTTTTGCTGTACTCCTAGGAGAAATCATGCCACACCGTTCGCGCACAGCTCGGCTAAGAAAAATACTGTCACCGCCCGTGGGAATAAAGCAACTCGTGATGTTTATCCTTCGCTTTCGGGGGAAGCTCGAATTGCGTCCATTGTACTTTTCTCAGGAAGGAACTAAAGCGCGATAAAAGGAAGTTTACTCGTAAAATGCATTCTTAAATTGCATCGTACTTTGACACGTAGACGTGTGGACTCGCGTGCAAGTAATGCAAGGACGCACAGAAAAGAAAGATGTGCGGAGGCACATAAGTACATGGAAAAAACAATATAGTTGATCCATACAGAAATTTGGTTGTGCCAACCAGATTCAATAGTAAAATACGGAACAACTATTTATATGGTTGCTGTAACCAAAGAGCAATGGCTGAGTTACTTATGTTGCAGCAGTGATAATACATGGTTTATACAAATGCGGCTCATTACGCGGCAACTACAAATATATATTTGTACACCCAGAACCAGTTTTCACATGTATGCATCTCTAGCTGTGCTTTTGTTTTCTAACATCGCTGCTTTGCAATATAGCATTAATTAATGCAACTATATCGATATTTAGCTTGTCTATGCAAAATAATCCCCTTACTAATTTCTGATTGCCACAATCAGATCACATGCAACTTCATTGATGTAGTTGATACACCAAAGTAAGTAAGTCAAATCAACCATACACATAACTATCATACAAAGATATGTATAATAGAATAATGCAGCTATTTGCTTACAACTAAATATTTTTTGTTAGTTGCATCACATCTCTTTTTTCCGTGTAGAAATAGTTTGTTATGAGCAGAGCGTAGCCGCATCACCCTAGTTATCTTTGTGTGATGGTAACGTGCATGGTTGATATAACTCTGTTACTTCGATATATCAACCACATCAATGTATTAGTTGTGCATGATGTGGTTGTAGAAACCAAAAATCAGTTGGACTAACATTTACCACGGATACATTCTGATTGGAGCGACCAGACATTGTCACTGTAGCTCAGCAATTGCTCGGTAATTGCGGCAACCACATAATTAGTTATTCCACATTTTACCACTGAATCTGGTCAGCACGATCAGATCTATGTGTAGGTCAGGTGTACTGTTTTTTTTTCGCTTTTGTTATATTAAATATGTAACGCTCGATGTATGAAAAGAGAATTCTGCTTGACGCAAGGAATCCATGTTGTGTTAATATACAAAATATTTTGATCACGTCGGACTCAAAGCTCTTCCCGTAGGAAAGCATTCTGTCAGTAGAGTAGATACTGGACTATTGATATATGTTTCCCAACTGAGTCTACCTAGCTTTCCTGAAGAGTAAAGCTATATTTTACGCGGTACGTACAAATATTCCGTCAGACCAACACGAATAAATATTTCACCATGCGAAAATATATGTTGGCAAAATGCAAAATTTTTTAATATTGTGCCTTGTCTGTTCTACCTTTATTTATACAAAAATATATCTACATAAAATAGCTGGAATTATTGAGAATCCGTGTCACATTTTTATATACGTTTATATTTATATTATCGATATATCTCAATTTATAAATTGTTTACGAATGAAAATTTTTGTTCTGTTATTTTTATGGATTTTCAATGTACAATTGACCGCGGTTGTGCAAGAATGATCCAACCCTCATGAAGTACGTTTCGGGGGAAAAATAAAAATAAAAATTTAATACAAAATTTAGAAAGTACAAAAAGTATGACAGTACTGAAGTTCGACGCAATCATCTAAGAATGATCAATCGTCGTTCAGCATGATCAATTTTCTTTTTTTTAGAATATTCATTGATAAGTATTTATTTAAACTCAATAGGTTAAATCTTAACAATTAACAAGATCATTTATTTAATGTTTAAAAAGATAAGGGTAAAACATAGCAACTAATAAAAAATATAAACTGTTAAAATTAATTTTAGATGCCCATAAGGCTTGGATCTCTTCCGCTTCATGTAGAAAGGCGTATATGGATTTGTCATTGGCAAAACAAAAACTCAAAAATCATAATTTTGTGGGTTGGATCACTCTTACATTACTATAGCCAATTTTTCTGACTTCAACAAGCTCTTTCCCCGGGCGTTCTCTCCGATAATTTGTTATATTCGTAAAAAGTACTAATAAACGCACACGCAGCCGATCAAATCAACTTTGATTACAAAAAGTGGTATCAAAGGCTCTAAAATTAAAAATCAATAACCAAGAGAAAGAGTCTATAAGAGCTAAATATAGAATTTTGTTGTGCGAAAAAAATTAATAGTAATTTATACAATTTGTAGATAAACGTTTCAATTCTCCAGCGTTTGAATCTTCTTCAGTATAAAATTATCAAAATTAAAAATGCTAAGAGAGGGTATAAAATTAAATCAGCTTATTGGCTTATTGAATTAGTGATAAAAAATAGTGCATCTCTGAGGCCAAAACGCTTGTCATTTAGGCTGCAACTTTGATTATTTAACAAACATCTTCAAGTTTCAGAGATTTGATACAAGTTTTAATAAATATGTGTCGCTGATGGAAATTAATACGAGCACTCTATAACGCAACCACATGCGCGCGCGGCGATGAGGGTCGGTATAAAAATCACGTGCGTTTGCCAAGGAATGTATTTGACGACGATCATTCTCTCGCGCACGAATACGTCATGACGTAACAACGCGCGTGTAACACGCCGCGTCTGGCAACAAGCTGCGCGAACTTTTGAATACCCCCGAGAGGAGAGAAATCCGCGCGGTGTACTCGTTCCAGTTTACCGAAATGTATGCGGCGGGTGTACCGCGACGGCGACATCGCGAATCACGGCGTACAGCCAAGTTAGCGTGCGCCGTCCTCAGGGAGTCGATAGACAATATCTAGCTGTGCGACGTGCACTCTCGCAGAGCCGACAAAACTGAACAAGCAACAAGGATTATTTGTCCGCGTCTTCGTCGCGCTCTTTGTTCATAATTTCTCCAGCTCCGTCTGAGTAGAGTTTCTCTAGTCAGAATTGGGACAAAGTCTGATGATTCCTGATTGGTCCGCATCCTGGCCGCCATTTTTAGGTGGCTAACGCGAGCGGAAGTGAGAGAGAAGTTCTAATAAGAGTGAAAGGGATATTCCAAGACTGAAAGGATGAAGCAAGCTTCTCCTTTACTCACCTCCTCCCTATAAATGGTGGGCGATGTTCTAACTCTGACTTGAGCGACTTTAACAAGGGAAAACGTTATGTTGTAAAGCTGCTTTAAAAAAACTGATATCGAATGGAAAGAACATATCCAAAATAGGTATATTAGATGGCAAAATCTTTGGATCCTTTGGATTTGATGCCCGAATTTGTCCGGGATTTATCCCGATTTTTCGGGACGCCGTTTCTCGTATTATTAACATTGTAAATCGTTGTTTGTAAATCCCATATTTCCAATGTGACTATAATATTTAGCACAGCAAAAGCCTACTTTCAGTCAACTCGTATTTGTTATGGTAAAAAAAATTGTATTCAAATGCAAAAAATATTTACAAGTGATTACAAAAAAAAATAAAATCGAGAAAGCTAATTAATTGATTGACAATCAATACGCAACAAGCAATGTCCAAAGTAATAACATTCCCGGCAATGTGCACATCGGAATTCATATATTGAAGGGATGCAAAGATTTTACTATCTATTTATTTTGGACATGTTCTTTCCATTGGCGATATTAGTTTTTTAAGGTAGCTCTTACAACGAAACGTTTTCCCTTAAAAGCCCGAATACTCGAAGCGCTTGTTGTCGAAGTACGCGCGCGGTTTCCTCTCTCGTTATCGAACGCGTGCGTGCGTTTTTCGCGCGGCATTTTTTCCATTCGTTTTCAAGCGCGCACACGTCGCGTATTTTCGAGCGGATAACTCGCAACAGCCCGAATAGAGGACGCTACGTCTGATGGGATAATATAACCTGAGGGTACGGTCACTGCACACGCGGGATGAACTAGCTCTATTCTAAAATAATACGTCCGCACGAAAAACATCGGGGGATATGGAAAATGTTGTTTTGCATTTTACATATGCGCGAATAATATGTGTTTACTAGCGTCCGCACGGGAGAGAGTCGAGAAATGCGTCACATGGCAGGTAACGCTGGTACTGCTGGTATAAAACCGCTGTATTTCTGGTAAAGCCATCGACAAAAAAGTATCGTGTTAGCGATGTTCCGTAATAGTCGAATTATTTACACTCTACGTCGGCTGCTCGTTGATTCGCGAATAATGTACAATTTTCCTTATAGTCTCTATAGTCTCTATAGTCGGTTTTATTTTCCTTATAGTTTCTTTTATATACAAAATTAGCTTAAACTAATCCGGTATTACCCGGTATTATATATGTAGAACTAAACATCTAAACTAAAATTATCGCAAAGTGTCAAGGAGATGAAATCAGGAGAAGGAGTAAAGTGTCTCCAAGTTTCATAGGGTAACTTATATTTTCCACGGGCTCTTAATTATGAAGAATTTGGTCAAAGGATCATTCAAAGAGTAAATATAGATTTAAGAATTATAATAATATAGAGAACACATTACACACACGCAGCACAGATATCCTATTATATA
>NW_022639663.1:371938-373676 GCF_010583005.1 Odontomachus brunneus | reverse complement strand
ATATATATATATATATATATATATATATATATATATATATATATATATATATATATATACTATATATTTATTCGTACATTTATATCGTAGAAAGACATACTGCATTCAAATAAATGTTACTTGTCTCAAGTATTTCACAAGTTTCTATACCCGCAAATCCATCATAAGTTCATCATAAGTACCAAATTATATTTTAAATGCCAAAAAGTTTAACATTTTAGTCAAGAACATTAAATTAATTATTAAATTAAGAGAAAAATTTGCTTTGCTTACTATATAGTGCCGAATCATCTTTTTCTTCGGTAGTTTTATAATATTCTTGTAAAGAGAATAAATTTTCTTTTTTCGAGTACATGATGAGGACATGATAGTTTTCTCAAATTTGCAATGAGTATATTTAAACACTATTATCAAGAGAAAATATTCTTTATAGAAGATAACTATTGCTTAAAAGAAAGAAGATGACAATCACTTTTCTTTGCAGAAAAATAGTAAATATTTTCTTATATGGCTTTTGGCTTTTTATATATAAAATTATATTAATAGTCTCTCTTATATACCTAATTTTATATATAAAAGAATCTACAGAGAGAGAGGAAGGAATTTGTCGATAACAGAAGCAAACTTTGTGTCGAATCATTTTAGCAATTTAGAACGGAATCCTGATGTCTACTGCTAATTAACAGTTAAACGTATACGGTTAAACAGTTAAACGGTTGCTGTACTACATCGCTTTACTTAAATTTGTACATTGCAGCCGCTTGCTCATTCGCTCGCTCGTGCTGGCAGAAGCCTAGGTCGGCGATTGTGCCATTTCCGGCACACGCCTACCGACTTAATTACTATTATCGTTCAGGCTGATTCGATAGAAACAATTTTGATAATGGCGGTTCGTTACCGGGACGCTCTGAAATTTCGCACCGCAAGAAATTCCCTCGCCCCGGGCGGCCGACAATCGTCAATCCGATCACGTGCCGCTCCACGAGACGGCCGCTTTGTTGTCTGAAAATCCGACTAATGAAGTCTCGTTAAATCGGCAGGATCGATAGCACGGCTCGCGCGGACACCGGTGCCCGCGAATTCAAGCGACGCCCCGGCGAACAATAACGGTAATATTAATAATAGTTATGGTAGCGAAATACCGGCGCGCAACAACCGTGTCCCCATTAACGGCGATATTGTCAACGAAATTCAGCAAGGCCTCGCGCTGCAAGTAAAGTGCAATAATTAATGACATTTGCATGGCTGCGCACGCGCGCCCTAGGCCTCGTCATCGCTATCAATTCGCGGTCGTTAAATCAATTACGGCGAGTAATCGTGTTAGTCTTGTAGGGCGGCGGAAAAATAGGCCAAAAGATAGTTTGGTCGTCGAATATATCGAGTGCCGTTCGTGGCCGGTATTTTTGGATTAATTAACGTCCCCGGCGACATAGAGGTGTCAGTTTCTTAATAGGGCCGATGTTGCAGTCATTAACGTTTTAACGGACACACACACACATACACCTATACGCCTTCTGCTCGTTACGTCCCTATAATTCTGAGAGCAACGCGGCAAGCGGAATTGCTGTGATGTGCGACATTTGCGATAACGAACTGATATGTTATCAGCCGAATAAAGAACGAAAATCTGCATCTCTTGCGGATGTTTTTTATGTATATTTTTTCTCGTGGCTGTATGACAACGTTTCTCTCTCTCTCTCTCTCTCTCTCTCTCTCTCTCTCTCTCTCTCTCTCTCTC
>NW_022639663.1:327668-371642 GCF_010583005.1 Odontomachus brunneus | reverse complement strand
TCTCTCTCTCTCTCTCTCTCTCTCTCTCTCTCTCTCTCTCTCTCTCGCTTTTTCTCTCTTTTTCTCTCTCTTTGCAATTACTTAATCTTCGTTCTTTTTTTATTGTTTCATTTTATACTTGCTTTCTATAGTAATTTTTACACTTGACGGGACTATGTCTCGGAGCGCACAATAAATGAAGCTCTGTCTGCCTGTGCCCTTCCATCCTTTCCTTTTCTTTTTCTCCTCTGATAGAGTCTCCTTTCGAGTACAAGTGCTTTAGATGGAAGATATTAATTACCGTATATTTAATTCTCCAATCGCGGTCCCGATATCATCGATTACGCGCCACGGCAAATCCCAGCATTGTCCCGCCGGCCCACTTCTCTCGAAATAAAAAGCGCACACCTCGGAGCGTACCAAATTGGAAAGATACGAGATTACGCTCGCTCCACTATCAATTATACCATATTCCCGCGCACGGCGTCCAGATTTAATCTGGAACGTCAGCCGATGGGCATCGCCGCTACGTGACCGGGCAAAATTAGCCCGCGTTGCAAATTATAAATATCACGGGACGCGCACTGCACAGGAAGCCCCCTGCGATTTTCCCCAATATCGCCGAAGGCAACGACGGAGGCGATGGGAGACGCAGATGTCGTTTGTGGCAGCGGGTATACGCGTTTTGTCGCCGAGCGTGGCTCCGGCTTAACCATCGCTACGAAACAGACAACTGAAAAGAAATCGCGCTCGGAAACGCTCGTGATATAATTTCGTGCGGGAAGAACAGCCGAAATTAGTCTATATCCGGAAAGCATGCTCAAGAAGCGTAACGACAACGCTGTCGTTATCGCGTGCGGAACGTGTCACCCTAAGTGACGCTTGAATCGACAATTCGCCATCCGACGGTATCTCTGCCACGTGCCGAAACAACCGCGTCGCCCCGCCGCGGTTAGACTTAATTGCTTCGCATTTAAAAGCGAGACGTGTACTCATCTGACGTTTCCTCGACCGGTTTTTCTTAGCTGCCGCCGTAATAGCTCGCGCCCGAAAGGAGAAGAGGAGGACGTGTGGCTCCTATCGGAAACTGCAGACACGCTGGTTTTACTCTAATACCAGAAACTCTAATATCAGATATAGAAACGAGCCAGCTAATGTTTGATCGGCTCTAAATAAACCACCGCGCATTTTCAACGTGTTAATTTTTAATAACACTTCGCAGTACTTTCCGTGAGAACATGCACCATGCTACACGCATATATGCTAAACACACACACACACACATATATGAATAAAAATATCCAGTACTGATCTACTTTTGCCCGTTGGCAAAATTTTCATCGCGCACGCGGTGAAGGACACCGGAACATGTGCTACATCGCGCACCTTTCAAGCCCGACTTTCCAAAGTCGTTATGTCGTCCGATGACACACCGCTCGGGTGCACAGGAACATGATTTGTCATGTATATCCTAATGGGGTGAACGCGTCGGGGGACGACGACGACGTGACTCTTATGGGGTCGGCCGGTCTTGAGACGCAGCTGCGCATCTCCGCGCGGTTCGTGCTACATCATTCTCGCAAGCATAAACTTGAGCGATGACGCCTATCGGCCCTGGGTCCGTATCGCCATGGTTACCGTGGACATCAGTCATCCCACGTAATACGCGCGCACGTGTTTGTGCGATTATCTCGTCCCTGATGTCCCCTGGAGCACCACGAATGAATGATACGCGCAAATTTGCGATTTTCGAGACCGTGTCGATCGCACTTCTTCTCTCCTCTCCTTTCCACTGCGCGGGAGTTGAGTCGTGAAATATATATTTCGTTACGATCGCCGTATGCCACTTTTAACGACCGGCATGCTCGACAGCGTTAATTTGTCGCGAATCGTGAATTGCAGCATGAATTTAATTGCGCGATAACTGTCTCTCTCTTTCTCTCTCTCACTCTTTTTTCCGCGTTTCTCTCTCTCCCTCTTCCTCCTCCTTGCTGTTACGGAATCTCGGTAACGATAGTGTCTCGTAACTCGACCGTGTCGAGATCCTAGGACGACAGATTTACGAAGAAAAAGAGAATAAATCGCGTCGTAATATAGCCGGCGTGCAATAACATTCTGTTAACGTGGGACGCGTTCGATGAAAACTAGATAACGTTCTCGCTAAAAGAAGCTTCTCTCGCGCGCGCGTCGTCTGCTCTTTCTCTCCACCCCCGATCTCTCTCTCTCTCTTTTTTACTCTATCCCTCTCCCTCCGCTCTTTCTCTCCTCTTCTCGCCCTTCCGCTGCAAAAATTGTGATTTATGAACCGCGATTACGCCAATTAATTTCTGAAAAATTACTGCGCGCTGCGCGGACACCCCAAAGCACTTTAGTAACGAGCAGCGGGTCATGTCGAGGCCAATTTTATGCTGAAATTTGCTTCCCTCACGGCTACAAGGTCTAACGTGTACGCGCGTGTAATTCGCGCGCGACGGTTCTTTCTCAAAGCGTCGTATAAACGGGCGTTCTTTTAAATTGCGCGTTTGCAGGGGGTAGAAAGATGACCCCGACCGTTACAGAACAGCGCGCGACAGCTGGGCTGATTTCGTCCTTTGAAGTTAATCGCCTGTTACGTCTAGAACGCCCCCTGTGAAACTCGCGCTACGCAATATCCCCCAAACCGTATCTCTTTCTTAAGTAACGCAATTACCACTGCTGCATTAGCGGGGTGAACTTGCCGCGTCTTCAAACTCGCGTAATGATATTACGGATCACTTAGACGGGCGCAAGTTTAATTAGAATAAAATTATATTCGAATTTCCATTATGTAACAAACTTCGGGATTAATCCTTATGAGAATATCATTGATCATTACTCTTGTGATGCATTATTGTTCGCGACATACTCGAACGAAACTTCTGCCTCGTCGCGCTTGTCAAACGACACACATTTTCTGCGCCATCTTACATCTTTACCTTGCCGCCCCGGGTCGTTATTATTTATTTGCACAATATCTCAACGGCTTGTTCCCGATCTCCCTTGTCGCGCTGTCGTGTTTCGCGCTCTAAACGTCACTCGTGCGTGGATCCCGCGAAAAATTCCGGACGATTTTCCCCGCCACGACGGGGAATGCGACGCGGTCGCAGCTCTTCCTCAATTAAGGATAGCATCGCGCGAAGGCATATGTCGCGCCTAGGCGCGCATCGAGAACTGCCGGGACTGCCGGATTTACGCGGTTTTCAGGACGTGGCGCACGTAACGCGAAAGACGCAATTATACGTGAATATCCTGGCTGAGGAACACTCCGCCGGCGAGCGCCCATCTCTACCCTCGGCTGCGGCGTGTCGGTGTGTGCGGAAACGATGTGCACTCACGTGAGAACGCGGTGCACGCCGGCTGCATGTAAACCTCGAAAGCTGCATCGTGCATGCACGGCCGAATATATGCAAATATACGTATACTTCAGCTACATAGAGTAATTTACGTGTGCGTGCGTGCCACCCACAACGACATGCGCGTACGGAATCTACAGCGATTTGTAGAAATGTGTGTGTGTGTATGTGTGTGTGTGTGTATGCGCGTAGCTCTGTGCATATACATACACATATATATTGCCCGCATTATTATCTTGCGTGCACGCATGCACGCACGCGAATACGCACGCACGCACACACGTACGTTAACTGCACCTCCGTTTACATGTGCGTCGATTTGCACGTATATTCGCGCTCGCGCGCGTTTCCACGATTTGCTCTCGCAGATAGGAACCATCTCCAATTATGCGACCACTCGAGCCGTTTCGCGTACGACATAACCGTTTTCTCGAACTACCGACCGGCATTCGTTCCGTAATTCCGATCATAAGTGTGCTTCCTCGTGCGCGCATGTATTTGCGTTCCTGTTATTTTAACATGCAAATTGATCTCGATGTTGTAGGAGGATGTTTGTGCACCGTGCACGGGACTTTTGCGTTTCTAGTTTCACCGTCTTGTACGTGTAAAATGCGACGTCATATATTACGCGTTGCAAACATTATTCGATAACACAAGCGGGATAAGTTATACGGAGAAAAATCGACGCATTTGAAATGCATGCGCCGCACTTATCGTTTAGCCGGCGACGAGTATTTCAATTCAAGGATCGCGCGTGCACTCGCTTGAACTGTAAATAATCGTCGACGCCAAAACTCAGCCGCGATTTACGATCCGTATCGGGTATATTTTTCTCGCAAGGGGAACGAGAATAGATTTACGTCCGCGCGCGCAATAGCGCCGTGGAACGATGCACGGAGAAGTACTCTTAAAAACTAATTTAAAAACTAATTTATACGCGGCATTTCTGAACTTTATGATGATTATACGACAATATTAATTAGACACGCATTATTTACGCGATGCAGATTGTATAGTGTAGAATATCTCGAGGACTTTGTGAATTTCTTAGGGTGAAATTTTAAAAGTACACCGCTTAGTCACTCGAATTCGAGCGACTCTTCGCTCATACAGACTCGTATTAATAGTTGAAATTTGTCTTACACGAAATACTCAGATCCGAATTTATGGCTTCTTGTACCTCGCCGCAGCTATATTGAATTTGTAAGGTCAGAAATGAGGGACGACATACTGACGAAAGTTGCATGCCACTTCTATAAATAAAGACAAATATAGACGAAAGAACATTTGAGGTCGTTTGAGCATGCTTGTAAAATTGTCCGAAATATATCCCTTTTCCCTGACGATTAATAAATAGTTGTATAATAAATGGTGAAATAAGGCATGCAGACAAAACAGACTCATTTCATTTTATTTCATACTTTATTTCACCATTTATTACAATTAATAAAGAAATGAGACATCCACTCCTGCGATTTCGAATGGCAGTATTCTTCACTATTGTTTCAAACGGAAATACTGCCACTTTTCACTCGTTTTGAATGAGATTCCGCTGCAAGAAATTTCGAGGAAAATCTTAAAATAATTTCTTTATCAAGTTAGCGATCGATTGTGCTTTTCGTAAGAATTTGATAAAACGCTGTCATCCATTTAGCAGACATTGCCAATTATAGCGCTTGAATAGCACGTCGGCTTGCATTGCCGGAAATTCCAAAGGGCGTCCGATTCCCCGCCGTCAGAGTGAGATCAGTGGTGCAACGTGCGCTGCTCCGTATTCGTGCACGTCAACAGACGCAAGCTGGAAGCGCGCGAAACTTCAACGGAGGCGCGTCGTTCGCGTCCCCTCGCGAATTACCCGAACGGGGCGAACGCGACGTCGCTCTCCTTCGTCGGAATGAAATTACCGATATTATCTTTCGTGCGGTGAAAGAGAGAAGCGCGTCGCCTCGCAAGAGTACGGAAGGGCGTGCGCGCGCGCGCACTTCATATTCATGGTAATTGCCGGGGCTCGGCGCGAGACGTCGGGCGTAGTTTATAATTAATTCATTGGATTAAATTTTACGCCGTGTACCTAGTATGCATTACCTGCGTCCCCGTGCGGCCCTGGTTGCACTCCTGCCACAGTGCAGTGGTGCAGTGGTACGCTTGGTTTCTCTCTCTCTCTCTCTCTCTCTCTCTCTCTCTCTCTCTCTGTTTGTCTCTCTCTTTCACGCTCGCGTGACCCTTGCAACACCTACGGACGACTACCACATCGCTAAATCGTCAGCACCCACCGGCGTCGACCGCACTTTCGACATCATCTTTTTCTCGCTCTATACGTGCTCCGTCTTTCCCTCGTCTAACATGGAATTCTCGTCGTGTTGCGCGTTCTTCCGCGGTGGAAAGTCTTATTTCTTCAGCGAAAGCGCACGAGCTGAAAGGGCGGGTCGGGTAGAAACGACGTTGCGGGCGGAGACGATCCGGAAGATAGACTGAATTTTTGCGGACAAACATGGAAACGCTAATCAGACGGCAAAAGGAAATGTAAAACGAGAGAGGAACGAGAAAGGCGTGATAGAAACAGAACTGTACTTGCTGGCGATAAAGTTGATTAGAAGCGACTGCTGGAATACAGAAACGCATTTATAATGTTTCGAATGAAAAAAAGAACGTGGTACGCTGGTGCGAAAAGAGGACGAGCGAGCGCCCCGTCCTCGCACGCATTACGCACGCGAACGCATTTGCCGCGTGCCGGCAGTTTCGAGCAGCGGTTTCTGGCTAAATTAAATCATGAATACCGACAGCATCGCACTCGCAGCCTCGTGTCTCTTTCCGACAAGTCATCCACCTCTCCTGCACGCCGCGCGACGCGTCCCCGGGAGAAATACGGCAAGAGAGCGAATTACGGAAGTTCGTCGCACCGAGTTGAAGTTTCACTTCGGAACGACGGCCGCTCGTCCATATAGAGGTGAACGATGAGAGACGTAGAAAGCAGAGAGAAAGAGAGAGAGAAAGGGAGAAAGAGAGACGGCACGGCTTAGGCGAACGCGTGCGACGGTTTTAGACGCGACTGCTTCCGAGGACTGACACATTCGCGACGTAGCGGGCTGAACGTCGGGGTTGAGGAAGGATGGTTCGGTTTTCGATGCGTCTGGGAACGTTTCCGATGCTCGTAAAACCTCCGTTGGTACCACGACGAGACGTAAAAGCGGCACCTGGATCGCGGCGAGAACGCTCGAGTGGGCGCGATGCAAATCGATCGATTGTCAGAGATGGGGCTACGAATCTCGGTATTTCGAGGGTTGCGCCCGCCAAAGGTCGGGAGGGTTCGCATTGAATCACGGATCACCGTCGGGGCATGCACCTACGTTGAGCGCCGGTCTCATTCTTGTCCGAATTGCAGGAATTCTCGCTCGCGCGCGAGAGAGAAATGTGCTCAATTCGGGCGTACAACTGTACTTCGGGGCGCGCATAATTATTTATTTAGAGGACGTACTTAGTCCTCATTCTCTCTACTCCGCCGAAGAAGTCATAATCCGGAGCTCCTAATCCTGGGATTGTTCGCGCGACAGCGCGCGCAAGCGACGCGAGCAGGCCTTTGAGAAAATGCACACGTTACTGCCGTAAGCGATGTAAGCCGATATTCGATTCTAGAGTTCCTCAACGTGCACCCAGACGATAAACATTACCGTATCGAGAAACTGTATCAACACGCGACGCAATTTTTTCACGCCGCGTCGCGATTCCTTCGCATTTACAGTCCGGACTGGGCGGGATATCGCCTGATGCAAGGATTACGAGCTATGTAAACACAACTCTTAGAACACAACATAAGCGAGAAAGATAACCAATGAGAGCCAGTTGCAATTGTTGGTGCGGATATTTAATCTGTGGCAGGATAATATAATGTCTGACAATATCAACGTACGCCTGGGTGTTTTCCCGGATTTTAAAACGCACGCAATAAATAAACCTACCGCATCAGACCGACCTTTTGTCCTACATAATTATTATTAATTAATATTCGCTAATTATTATTAATTAATATTTATTGATTCTTTCAATTGTTGAATTACGCACTTTATTATAATTCTCTCTATAATGTTATTAATTTGAAGTGTCGTACTGCTTCAGCCAAGATTACGATAACTTTGGCGACATGATTTAGTTAACATATATTATGAAGTTTATGAAGTTTGTGAAGTTTATATCCCTGAGTAATCTTCAAAAGGTGTTAACCCGCGCTCCTTACTTATTGAAAAGTTATTAACGAAAATGTCTAAAAAATATATGAGTTAACATTAATGCTAAAATTTGTTATTCGCACGGAAAAAAAGTCAATATATGGACACTTACAAAATATCGCTGCGCTAGCTACTTTTTTGCTGCAGGAGCAAATTCTTTTCGTACAACAGCAACATGTTCTAGCAACTTGGTATAACGTCGATCTCAGCAAGAAAATTTGCTGTTGCAGCGAAAAAAGTTGCTAACGCAGCAATATTTTTTAGATGTCCATATATTACAACTATTTTAGCTGCGACAAACAACTTTCCTTTTCCGTGCTCTAATCGTATGTATTTAGTGTCAAAAATGTATTTGGTCAGATCGATTAAAGGATTTAGGAGTTAATAAGAGAATATACAGACAGACATTCTATTTTACACAGGGTGTCCCATTTTGATTAATACAGCTGAATATTTTAAATATTAAAAAAAATGGGAGAAGCTGTTTCAAACAAGCTTGTCGAAAAATGAATAGTTTACGAGATATTTCATATCTTCTACTAAAAAGTATGAGAATAAAATGTTAAATATCTCTATATTCTCTTTTATATTCACTTTTCGACGATTTTACTCCTGTACTTTTGTACGCAGAATGACCAAAGAAATCGTTTTATGTTAAAGAAATTATATAAATCCATTAAAAAAGTTAGTTAACATTGACAGAGCTTTTCAAGTTTCGTTCAAGGTTAAATAAGTGTTATCCTTTTTTTCCTCGAAATCCTACAACTTTTGTTCGAAATAGTTTCTCGTATCTTCCTTCATTTCTATTTAATTAAAATAGAACACCCTGTATGTATAAATAAATTTAGGATAAAGGATCAGTTTGATGAGTGGAAGGTTGATTCATCGCGTGCGTTTTAAAGTCTGGGTAAGCATTTAACTCATACATTGACACTATTAGATATTATTATTCCCCTAAATATTCGCATCGACAATTGCGACTAGTTCTCATCGACAAGGATCACGTCTTAAAACTGTATCCAACGGTGAAACAGAACGCCGTGTCGTACTATTCGCCTTAATAAAGTCGAAACGACTACGCGAAGAGGGTTGGAAGTTCGGACGGCTCGTAAACTTAGACGCTATAAAATTCAACCTGTTTGCCCGCAGGAGAGACATAAATAAATCATGCGTTCATGCAAATCAACTAGTAGCGCTGCGAACTGCTCGCGAGAAGCCAGATGCCCTGCACTTCTAAACTACGAAGTGTCGATTCGTATTCCGTACATTGCCGATATGATGTCGATTCTCGCGCAGCTCGCTCGGCGAATTCAGTGCTCGCAACAATATTGCGGCACGAGCGACGGGAGATCATCAGTCTCCAACGTGGAGGAAAGCGAAAACTTTATGTAAGAGTAAGTATTTATATAAGAGCTCAAAGAGGAATTATTGTCGGACGAAAATTATTTCAAGGAACATCCGCGCACG
Organism: Odontomachus brunneus; assembly: GCF_010583005.1. Classification (NCBI taxonomy): domain Eukaryota; kingdom Metazoa; phylum Arthropoda; class Insecta; order Hymenoptera; family Formicidae; genus Odontomachus; species Odontomachus brunneus. The sequence goes on along the minus strand of NW_022639663.1, from coordinate 362,602 downwards.
AGCTCTTTGCACGGCGGGATAATTGAGCGCTCGAGCGAGACGTTGGCGTAAGACGTCTTCCTCATTTGAGAAAACAGAAGAAGCGCTTAATAAAAACGCGTAATAAGAAATCCAATTATTTTCCTGTTGATTTTTACAGAGTTCTCCGCCGCGCCGGTAGAAAATCCGGAATTATTTCCTCGTGCGTTGCAAAAATAGATGCACACGCGGGAGAAACGATGCGTAGAATACACGCACGCGTTTATTGTATTGCTCCATCGTGTCGCTGTGGCGAGATCATTTCGTGCCCGCGCGAAAACGATTTATCACATGCAAAGGAGGGAGAAGAACAACGCGCTACACGTGGTATCGGATACAAAGTACCTGAAGCGTTTGTATTTTTTTGTTATGGACGCTATTTCGGGTAGTGATTTATGTGACATTAAGGTACACATCACTGCGGAAATTGAGAACCCGAAAAACCGCCGTCCGTCGCCGTCGCTATCGCCGTAAACCGTACGAAACTGAAGATCGCGTCTCCCTTTATTCATCGTTCATGACGTCAGCTAATATCGACGGATATAGGCCACCGATAAGAGAATGTAGAAGCGGATTAGCCAATGTGCGGTACTTACATTTTTAATGCAAACAAAAGCTTATACGAGACTTGTCTCAAATATTCACTTCCACGCGCGAACTCGGCGCGTCCCGTTGAAAAGCGTGCTTCTCTCTAAAGTAATTAATGTATTCTTCAGTGAAACACTATATCTGTAACTGGTAGGTTAGTTAGAAGCATAGCGCCGCAACAAGTAAAATCCCACTGAAAGAATTGGTTAATAACAGCCACTGATTTTATCCCCGGGTAGAAATTTAAAGCGGGGATTAAGAAGAGCCTAGAGTTACAGTTTTTCTCTACTTCTACAAGACCTTATAAAGGTAAATCCACTTAGATTCTACACAGAGATATAACATTCTTACAAATTAGCACCTAGACTTGTATCTTGGTATACCTTGGTATATCTTGGTATATCTTTGTAATCTTGGTATGTTTAACTAGACTAGATACATATCTTAACTACTTTTTAAATATAGTAACACTTATCACAAGATATTTACCTTATAATTATCAGTTATTAACTATTAATAAATAGTCGTTTCTTCATTGAAACTATTTTAAGGATTGGCTAACTTACTCCTGATGAGATCTTATTAACACAGTTCTAATTTTGAGAATCCATGTTACCATAAATTCATGGCTTATTCATGAAATTCCATTCAGGATTTGCCTATTTTGACTATGTCTAGACTCTATGAAGGGATACCTATTTTGGGGCACATTCACATCAATTCACGTGACCTATTCAGGAAATTCTATTCAGAATTTGCTTATCTTGACCATATCTGGATCCTATAAACCCATGTTTATTTTACCGTATCTCAGGTTAGAGATAGGTTAGAGATACTCGTTATATATAATACTTAAGGTTTATCTCGATTAATTTTTATCCGGGTTCTTGACGCAGTTTACAAACACAGATGGCATTACAAATATGCAAATCGCACGGAAGCTATTAATTCCGTCGCCACAAACGCGAAAAGTTGAATTTAGCATGATACGACGATAACGAATTTGTGTACTACGGATTATGCAGTGAAATCTTCCACTTCCACTGCTCAAAATCAATAAGATACATGATATAATAGTAAAATAGAAGCGTTATCACTGAAACATCCGTGTGAATGTTCATTGATATTATCGGGGACATATTCCTCTTAATGATTCAATCACAAACATTGTTCTCACAAACTGATTCACTTTAAGAAAATGGGAAAGCTCGAGAATCGTAAGTTTTGTTTCAATGTTGGAGAAACCTGTTGACGTGAAGGTCTGCGAAAAAGGCCGCGAGAAGATCGCGCAAAACATCAATTCGCCTCGAGTCGAAAGCAGCAGTTTTTCTTTTCTCTTCACGTTTCACGCGCGTCTTATGCGCGAAGCCATAAGCGAATATGTGAATTTCTACAGGGTGTCCCCGATCACCTTCACAATCTCTCGTGAGGACGTACAGCAGATTGAGATGAACACAAAAATCCCATACCGTTTTGTGATATTTGCAATAATAGTCGAAATATTAATTAAAGAATATTGGTGAATGATCACGCGCGATATGGTAGATGAGCTGCAGTGGCGCCGTCTGCCGTCGTATACTTATACATTAAGTCAAATTGAACAAAAAAGTCCTCTACCATTTTGCAAATGACCACATAGATTTTTAGATATTAATTATAGAAAATCTGTATATTATGATACACAATGATGTATCAATTTTCTTTAATTAATATCTAAAAATCTATGTGGTCATTTGCAAAATGGTAAAGGACTTTTTTGTTCAGTTTAACTTAATGTATAAGTATACAGCGGCAGACGATGCCACTGCAGCTCATCTACCACATCGCGCGTGATCATTCACCAATTTTTTTAATTAATATCTCGACTATTATTGCGAATATCGCAAAACGGCATGAGACTTTTGTGTTCATCTCAATCCGCTCTACGTCCTCACGAGAGATTGTGAAGCTGATCCGGGACACCCTGTGTAGTTACATGCGATCATTGTCGCGCGTGACAAATCGCGTAAGAGCGCAATGAGCAAACACCTGATTCGATTCGGTCCTTATATCACCGTCGTGTAAAGAATAAACGATAATAATAAACGTCATATCGCTTTAACCATGCAAATACTGTTGAAACAAGTCCTAGCAGAAACGAAGGAAAGCCTCGCCGACAAAGCGCCATGTACTCAACTCCGGAGCGTTATGGAAGCGAAGTTACTTGCCAAGCTGGTTCTGCGACATCGCTTTCCAACTTCATTCAGTCTTCCCTCGAGCATTTTCTTCGAAGATCCCCTGTAAGTTTGTAATGCAAATAGATTTCCAGCGATCTGATTCGTCCGAGAGGTACTTGCCCGACGTATTCCTTTATTATTAAACCCATCAGTTTATCCCGGTTTGCTCCAACGTTTGAGATCACGCAAATCGTCGCACGGTCGAGTCGTGTAAAATCGAACGGAGGAAAGGAAATTATAATTAGATTTCTCAATCGTGTCAAGAGTAAATTCTGGTGATTCTCTTTAGCAGAATATTCGAAACAGACGGTAAACGATTTAACGTTATCACGCATAGAACGTTACCTTTTAGGGATAAAAAGGAATTATTTTAATTAAAAATCATTTCTTTTAGAAATAGGAAATATATAATTTTTAGTTTTATATATAGGACGACCTCGTTTTATTCCTCGAGCAGAACTTTTTTAGGAATCTCTTTTTAATAATCTTTTATGAATATTTTAACTCTGCGTACATTGTTGGATTTATGAGACCCGAATGAATATTTGACATCAACTTTCGTAAAGAGTCCACAAAAATGACAAAATAATACAAATCTGTTTATAGATTTTATTGCGCTACTGTCTTATAGGGTTATGAAGCTTTTCTATATCTTTGGAAAAAATGCCTAAAAATATTAATTTTCAACTAAGTTATGATAGATTAAACTTGCTCGAGTTTAACAGACCCAGACTATACTGCACACTGTAAAAAAATTACAGCGTATTACATAAATAATAATTGCATAATTAATGGATGGAATTTTTCAAAAAATTAATAAATTTTCGCTATTGCGTAAATGTACATTTATTATTTATGTAAATTTATATACTTTTTTTACAATATATGTCCCGAAAAAAATATATTTATAAGTGAGCACTTAAATCTATTTTATGAATTCTTTAAATCTGTTTCAGAGAGAGAAAAAAGAACAATTTATTAAAAATAAGAAATAATTTCTAGTTAGAACAATTTACATATTCCTCGAGGAGAACACCTTTTAAAAAATGAATCTTCTTTAGAATAATCTTTCAAGAAATATTTCAGATTTGTTTCACATAAGTTTTCTAAATTAACTTAAGAGAAAAAACAATCTTTTAGAAATAAGGAATAATTTTTCATTTTCTGGAATTTTTTCCTTATTCAAGTTTGTTATCGAGACAAGGTAGAAAGTGAGATTAGCGAATGCCTGTCTCCCTGTTTTCTCCTCGAATTTCATCGTGCTAAACTTGACAGAGTACGGCAGCGGAATTTTCTAAGACGCGAAACCTCCTGTCTCTCCATTTCAGTTGTGCATGCGACCGTCGCGAATTCGCTTGCGTATTTACATTGGCTGAACACGTGCAGGGAAATATTTTGCTGCGGCGCAAAGAGAAATACAGCGACGCTGCGCGAACCGTGCATAAAAGTGCATATTTTCCTATGTAAGCAACTTTTCCAACGGAGACGCGCGGAGAAGTATAAAGTCGATAGTGAAATATTTTTTCGCAAATCGTACGCGCACGTGTTAATTTCGTGCAGTGCAGACGTCGGCTTTTCGCATTAGCCGCAGTTATCAGAAGCGGATGCTTGGAGTTCGCGGAGAGCACTTATATACACATACGGGGAAATATCCTCCACGTTTTCCTTTCGGAGTTAAGCGGTTTCGCGCGCGCGCACCCCACTTTATCTCCCGTACGCCTTCTCTCGCGTAGCCGATAAAAATGAAATGATATTACCGCGAGCGAGTAATATCAACTTTCGGAAGCGATCCTGGCAATTCCTTCGGATCTCGATGTCATCCTCCGGACCTCCGGAGTCGAGTTCTCGCGTAACTTGTGGACTCTTGTACGGTTTTTCGGTGTACGTATGTAAATGCTAAGGAGGTGGACGGGAAGAAGCAGGAGCCCGAGGGGGAAGAAGAGGAAGGGGAGCGGGAGGAGGAGAAGGGTAAGAAATAGAGGAGGGAGAATGCATTTAGAGCCACAAAGGCGAGATCCAATATCGTGGAGATCGCGGATTTATCGGATGCGAGGTCGCGCGCGGAGGAATCGAGTCCTCGTAAGCCGCCGCGCACGACTGCATCGTAAGCAGCAGCGCGGCGAGTTTGCGGCGGCAAAAACGCATCGGGCCAACCGGAAACGGAAAAGACCGGTGAGAGAGGTACGCTGCTGACAGGGAGGCGCAGTGCGACGTGCTCGTCGCCGAGCGTTATGGAAGGCGGAGTGACTTGTCGGGGTAGTTCGGTGCTTTCGAACTTATTCCGAAGCACTCGGGCAGCAACGTCAGTCGCCACTCCACCCCGCGTATCCGCTCCGGACCGGCGGAAAAACAGGGCGGACAGTTTTATCGAGCATCGGTTATCAAACTCGGTACGTAAAACTTTAACGGGTCGGTCGGGCAAAGCGCTTTCAATACTGCCGAAAGAGATTTGCCTCGCTGTCGCGCGCCGACGGGGAAAGCAGAGAGATAGCCGGGAAACAGTCGGATGATGATGATGATGCTCCTTTCTCATTCTGCGCGACTGCCTCGTAACATTTAATACGGCGGAAGTTATTTTAATGCACGATTGATCGTGACGTAAATCGCCCGCGATGTATTTTTCGCCGGCAATTGTAATTAACACGCCCGCATCCACGATGAAAGAGTGTGACATCGTATTATTCTCAGTCTCTCCATTATCGCGACACCAGCGAGAGGAAAATTATTATAATACAGATTCATTCGAGTGTGTATAACGGCTATTATAATATAGATTGGCCGTAGTTACGCAAGGGTGATCAAAAACTCACATCAAGTTCGTTTCGAGACAGAAATGAAGATGAAAATTTGATACATGATTGACTAAATGTATAATTAACACTTGGGTTCTTCACAATCGTTCGAGAAGCATGATTAATTAAGCATGATCAATTTCTTTTCTTTTCTTTAAGGATACTGTAAATGTCCCATAGTGAAGGCTAGATGCCCCATATTTCAGAATTTCGAAGTTACAACTCCTCAGACAACTAATTGTTATGACTGACTGTACAAACATGATAAAGGTCACCTTCTTCTATGCGTTAATACTAAACCAAAATCTTGCCTTGGCACCGGGTCTAGTTGCTCAGTAACGTAGAGTAAGAAGGTTATATAAAATATATATCCTGGGTCTTCGCGAGAGGTCTCTTGCCTTAAATATATATGCCTCGGGCCTTAAATATATATGAGCTCACTTTACCTTGTTCGTTCATATACTCGATTTCAACAATTTCATGAATGAAATTGCTTGTATTATTCGAAATAATACATCATACTCTTGCAAAAAGCTTCATTCTAACCAATACAATACATCGCCTAACTTTGTTTACTTACAATAAAGAATATTAATACAAAATTTCGAAAGGTTCAAAAATTTACTTTATTACTACTAAATCAGTTTTTTTATATTTTTTAACTATTTCGATATTAATTATTCCGATGTTAATGGAACTCAGGGAAAAATATCTATGTTTTAAAAGGATTATTTCGCGATTTTGTAGTTGACGTTCTTGTGAAAATAAATACTAAAAAAACACACACATGAGCAACATATCTCCGGGATCATCTAGACTTGGTCTTTCCTATTCATTGACTAGCTTAACCCTTGACGAAATAGGTAAAAATACGCAACTAATATAAAAAAGCACTAATAGAAAACGAAAACTTTTTTTTTTGTTTTATGTAGAAAAATATATGGACTGCTCATTGGTAAAAAAGAAAACAAAAACTCAAAAATTATAATTTTCTAGGATTGGATTATGTTGACACATAATTATGACCAATTAATGAATTTATATTAGGTCTGTTCTTTGTAACTGTATACTAGTGTATACTAGTGTATAATTTGTAACTTAATAATAATGCTAGTAACAATAATAATGTATACTTTGGAACTTAAGAAACAGGTATATAAATGTGGCTTGGTGTAAAGAAAGAAAGAGAAGTAGTGCGAGCTGGTGCAGCCAATTTAGCTACAAAGAACAGGCCGATTGTCTTTGACTACTTATGGCGTGGAATAAAAAAATCGAAACGCCATCCATTCGGCGCGTGCACGACTCGTAATGTTGCGATCGTGATAAATCGACGGTGGCAATTGACATTCTGAGAGCAACCATGAATACACCTCTGTGCGGCCGAGATAAACAGCTGTATAAACCGACGTTTATGCAAATAGCAACCGCGCATACTTTCCGCGAGATGAAAGTCGGACTAATGCAACCGAGCCGATCGTTGGTCACAGCCCCGCAGTTATCACTTTTTGCGAACACACGCTGATGAAGCGCGATCGTCGGAGCTGGGTCGAAGTTCCCAGGGCGATTATAGTGCGATATAGATCGTGCGATTCGAGCGGCGCATTGAGCGGTGGCTCGAACAAGGGCGGTAATGGCGGATTGTCGAGTGGATGGTAGTCATCTGTGTTCATCGAACGATAATGGAATATAATCGGAATGCGGCTCCCATCAATGGAAAGAGGACGGTAGCCATTTCTATGAGGGATCGTGTCATTTCGCTGACTCCTCGCGCGATTTAGTAGTTTCTCCAGCTTCTTAAGACACGGTGCGAGGGGGGAGGGAGATTATGTTCGTATCCGCGGCGATGATAATCCTCGTTGCTTTGACGAGTACTCTAATAGGCCAGATAATTTCTCTCTTTTATTTCTTTGTTCAGTTTGTCTTCTGTCTTGTTATTATTTTGAGAGGAAAAGTACCTAAAAAAATTTTTAAAAATATTTATTTGTTATATTTATTAATATAACATATATATTTTTATTTAAATTCTTAAATTTTTATTTTTTTATTCTAAATTTTTATTTTTATTCTAAATTTTTATTTTTTTATTCTAAATTTTTATTTTTATTCTACATTTTTATTTTTATTCTTTTATTTCAATAGAGTAAACAATTGCTTTCATGAAAAGCTAATGTTTTGAGAAAAAAGATATTTTCTTATTTAAAACTTCACTACCGCTCGAACGGCCACGTAAGTCGTGTTGGTCAATTTTGGCAAAAATTTGATCTAGTAGGTATTGGAAGTTCCTTACTCCAGCCATATAATGATATATATCATTGAACTTGTCTCAATAAGTGCTTTTTAAAAACATACATTTTTTTAATATATCAACAGAGTAAAAAATTATATATTCATAAGTAGTCATTAGTTTCATTATTGGCCAAATTTTGATCCCCGATTTTTAGCTAATGTTCCCATTTCGCGCAGTAATGTTATATATTGTTGAAGTTATCTCGAGGAATACTTTTCAAAAATATGTATATTTTTGAAAAGTAGAAGTATAACACTTTGTGAGTATTGTTAGTTTCTTTCGCATACGCGATCAGATTTATACTGATAGTTCTTTCTTCTCCTAGAATACACAAAACTACAGCAAAATCTTGATAGATCTTTTAACTAAAATCTTATGTCTATGGTTACGGCAATCTCTTATGATAAGCCTTACCGACTGATTGTTATGACTTTTAGTTTCAAAACTCACAGCTTCAAAATACCTGCAGGATCTACTTAATTTGTAAAACTGGTCTTCTATGCGTGTTATTCCTATATAATATCGCACGCGCGCGTGTAGTTTTCCGTCTACGAAACTAACAAATTTACATTATTATAATTATAACGATAGAATACTATTTTCAATAAGAATCTTTCAGAAATTAGGGTCCTGCAGATCTTATCAAGTTCATGGTTCTGAGGATAAGAGCGCCGCAATCCGTCGCAAATCAAAAGGAAGAAAGTAGGCATAGGCCAATAGTCATTATCAGATCTTATATTTAAGACCAAGTTCATCTTCAGATGCTATACGGATCAGTTCATTGTCTATGAAGTATCTGAAGATGAACTTAAGACGGTCTTAATAAAATGTAAGACCTGATTATAAATACGAGCCATAGACTTCAAAAATCTCCTCGAAAGTACAAATAAGTTCCGAGCATTGCTTTGAAATAATGCCTAATTGTGTTACATGTATGGAGATTTCGAAATGATATGGAGAAAGGTGTAACTCCGCGTTCGCCAACTCACTGTATTCCCTTTCGACTTTTTGGCTTAAACGTGTCGTTTCAAACGGAGTCGAACAGTCATCGTGACGCAATGCGTAATAAAGAGCGACTCGGCGTACTTCGCGCACGAAAGAGAAACGATTGAGCCGTTAAAAAGTGGTGCAGACAACATCGCCGATTGTCGGCCATCAAGCGCGGCTCGATTGTCCGTTTGTTCCCCAATCGGCCAATTCGACGGGGCATTTTTTTCTCACGAAACGCTCGTCACAGCGCGAGCAAAAGCGGAACCTGCCTGCAGTTTATTCTATGGCCACTTTTCCTCTTCGATCGGCAATAAATCGATTATAGCCGCGCACGGACACAATGTTCCGCTAACGTTAAATCGAATATCATGCGTGAACAGTGATTCTGTACTTTGGCGCAAAATGTAATCTGAGAATTAGTCTTTAATATTTACCGTGTTTGATACATATTCTGTTTTATAAATTTTTTATTAATCTTCTAAATATTTACAATGAAAATATATTTTCGTTACATGCGGAGTGACAACGAGGATCATTGAACCCGGTAAGTCTTTACTTGAAAGAAAGGTGTCAAATTTGGGTTGATTTCTGTTTATAAATTTACATATTATGGGTTATCTAATATACAAAAATCATAATTATATCACTGGTAACTTGTGAGAACATTTTGAAAACTGCTGTTATATAGCCCAATGACTTGCTGATATACGTTCTCTAATGAAACTAATTCTGTTTCTGGTTTACTTCCCATTCAATATATTACAAAAATTATTATAAAACAATTCGCTATTCTTTTAGAGGTTTTTCTTTCTTTTCAGCTTCTTTTAGAGATTTTCATTGGGCGACACAATCCCTCTCTTTTAACTACGTAGGATCCTTGTCTTTATTTCTCAAATTTAATCGTTATGACCTCAATTATAATATTATTTTATTGATACATTTCTGAAACATATTTACTGACTTATTCATATTACTATTTATTCCTATTCCCAGGCATAATCAAGAATAGAGGATTTGCAGTTTATAAATACACGAAGTAAAAACGCAGAATTTTCATTTCTATCTTCTTGACTTATTTATGCAATTAGCATTCATATTATCTCAAGTTCATATGAAAACTTCTAAAATAAGAATAGCGAAATGTTTTGTAACAGTTTTTATAATATTGAATAGGAAGTAAACAGGATTTTTTAGTTACATCATTAGAGAATGCATGTCAGCAAATTATATAACAAGACAGTTTTCAAAATATTTACTCGAATTACCAGTGGTATAATTATAATTTTTGTATATTGGGTAACCTATATAATGTAAATTTATAGTCTACTAAAGTTACTTGTAATAAGCAGAAATTGATCCAAATTTAACACCTTTCTTTGTCTCACATGAGATACTCAGATTTGAATTTCAAATTATATTAGAGACTCTTTCAATTGAATCATATGATATTCATATTGTAATCGCGATTTAACTAAAAAACTTATATTTAACTCTAAATTCATATCTGAATATCTCACTTACATACTGAGAGAAAATATTTTGCTAATTTAAAAAAAGATATTTCCATACTATTATATTAAATCCTCAAGAGTATTCGCAAGAGAGAGAAATGATTTGTTGACATGGGACAGCAAATGGCTCCGTAGTAGGAACAGATGATTTGTTACCTTCAATTTACTGCTCTAAGCAACATTTCTGTAATGAAGACATAACTAACCTAACTTAACCTAAATAGACTAAGCATGATTTGTATCTTAGGCAATGTGTGTTTAAAATGACAAATGATAAGAAATGATTTATAACGGTAACTATTCGATGTGTTTTAGTAACTGTTCCAGTAACTAGCCTCCTCATAAAACAGCAAACGTGCTTTTGTTTTGATAACCGAGAGATTTGTTTCATTGCAAGTTTCAAGCAACGACTATTAATACAAACCTAAGTATCTTCCTGGACTTATTTTCCTTTGGGGTACTCGAAAAAATTCCCAAACATTATTAAAACTTCCTTTACCTCTCCAGTTCCAAACCACACAGCTTCTTTCTTATAAATAAATTGCCAAGTATTTCATTTTTAATGTTTTTTAAACAAAAGTCCTCCGAGAAACGAGCATTTCTTAGAATGGTCTGAAAACAACTGATTCTAGTTGCTATTCAGATAGTTAATGACATCGACACTTCCGAACGCTATATTGTTGAGAATTATTCGATAATCCAAAATAGATCTGAAAGAAAAGAAAATCGATACCCTTTCCATAGAAAAAAGATTTGCAGGAACAAAAAGAAATAACGAATTCAGAGAATACACGATTTAATATTAAAAAACTCCTTGGATTATTTTATGAAAGTACAAAAAAGATACGCGCGCAAGATGGTGAATTAAATTTAAATAGCTCATATTGGTTCTTTTCTATAACATCGAAGAATTCTTCGATGTTCGAACTCCAGCAAAGCTACCGCGAAATTATGCAGCAGCGACTAGCAGAAATGATTGCTTTATTCCGATTAAATTTGCGATTTAATGGCGAGAGAGTTTACCAGAGCAGGACGTGATTGAAAAACTTTAATGTACATCGTGGCGAATCTTGCATACGGCATATGAACGACGAGAACGCCGTCGGCGCGCAGGAGATCGTAGCGCGAACGCGCGGCGAGAAAATTTATTTCATATCATTCTCGCTTTTCTCCAGTCGCGACGTAATTTTTCTCGCTACAAAGTGCAAGCTCGCGGTTACACGGGCCCCTCGCGCCCGGTTATGTGTACCCTCCAGCGCGCGGCTGGGAATCTCCCTTCAGGAATCGAATCACTTTTATACCGTCGTGAATTCTAACGCGAATAAAACTTTTACTGCCGGCATAAACTGTTCCTCTCGTCGGTTGGCGGCATGCGACGCGATACCGCGACAATTGTCGTATCACGAGGTGGCGTTAGAGAGATATTAAGTTATCCGTACCAATCATGGTAAACACGAACAACTGAATGCGCGCGCGGCAATAAAAGTCAAGGTGCGCGTGCACGCCCGGCTTTACGATCGCGATTCCTTCTGCATTGCTTTATGCGCAGGAAAAATAGAAAAGTCGCATCGTCGATCATCAGAATGCACGATCGCAGGAAATGCACGCGCGACAATACCTCATCCGACGTACGCGACCCAATTGAGAATCAACATCTTGATATCCTTCAGAAATCCAGCCCGTTGGATAGAGTTAATCGTGATTACATTGGTAACCTAATCCGGGTAACCCCTATCTAAACGATTTTCTGAACGCATCGAGTAAGGTCGACAACCACTAAAGCACATTCAATGTTGCTTTAGCTTTGATACAACAAATTTAAAGTATAAAGTCTCGTTTAAAGCCAAAATAACATTGGTGTAACCGAACTGAAGTACAACATATAGTTTTATTATTAAATAGAGCGCGCAATAATAATACCGCCATTTACTTTTCAATTCATAGGAGCTGCATTTTAAAAGTAACAAGTTAAAAAAAGCATATTAAATAACATACTGAATAAAAGCTCTAAATGTAATTTAAGTAAAAAATATAACTTAATATTCAGAACCACAGAAAAACAATGAATATTTCAAGCTACTTAAATAAAGAACAAAAATATCAAATATAGTGCATAGAGCATTATAAAATCATTAGCTCATATATTTCAACTGTTATCATAAATTGTACTCTTTATATATCATTTTCTTGAAAACTAGATGGTCAACGACGTAATTTTTTTATAATATTTCTACATTTATTTAATTTCCTTTTATTGTTTCCTTGTTTTTCGTTAAAATCGTAAAAATAATTTAGTTGCTAGAATTGAAAACTGATATTGGAAGTCGTTTTCGTATCCGTGATACACGTAGATAGTACCAATTTTGACTACAATTATCTCAGTTTCATCATGGTCAATTTTTTTCGAATTGCATACACGTATCGATCGTGTTTCGATTAATATACTGTTTAAATTTAACAAGATTGCTAAAAAAAATTGGTTTATAATACAACTAACTTAAGAAGTAATTGCGTTTCAGCCATTTTCGATAAGATCTTGCACTTATAGAACCCATCCTACGACATCGTATCGTTCTCTCTGGTTTGTGTGTGTGTGTCAATCTTTTTTCATTAAGACTCCTTGTATCTCGCTATCCTCCGCTCCCCGATTTGTGATGTCAGAAGCGAGGAATGGCATGCTGACGAAAGTTGCATGCCATTTCTGAGTAAAGATAAATATAGACGAAAGAGCATTTTAGATTGTTTGAGCACACTTGTAAAATTGTCCGAAAGGTATCCCTTTTCCCTGATGATCCAATAAATTCCCTGATTCCCTAATAAATAGTATGATAAGTGGTGAGGCATGTGAAATATAATGAAATGAGTCTATGCACATGTCTCATTTCACCATTTATTATACGACTTTATTAATCGTCAGGGGCAAAGCTTACCTTTCGAATAATTTTACAAGTATGCTCAAGCAACCTCAAGTGCTCTTCCGTTTATATTTATCTTTATTTAAAAATGGCACGCAACTTTCGTCAGTATATCGTTTCTCGTTTCTGATGTCACAAATTCTACATGGTCTGGACGGTACAAGAAGCCTTAATATCTCGAAATTTCACATGGTTGTTTACAAAATGCCAGAAGATGTGCTCAGGCTGCGTGTTCCATCTTCACACGTGGTTTCGTCAGAAACTTGTAAAATTGTCCAAAAGGTATCCTTTTTCTCTGATGATCAATAGAATAATAAATGGTGAAATGAGGCATGTGAAATGTGATGAAATGAGCCTGTTTCGCGCGCATGCCTCATTTCATCATTTATTATACGACTATTTATTAATCATCAGAGGCAAAGGTTACCTTTTGGACAATTTTACAAGTATGCTCAAGCAGCCTATATACACGTCTTGTGCAGAGGCGTGCAAAGTTCAGATCGAATTTGATTATATTTATCGTCGGGGTTTATACTATATATTCGAACTTTTCAACTTTGACTCGACCACCGTAGCTTTTATTACGCCCTCAACGTACTCTTTACGTTCGCTACGTACTTTTTACTGGACATATCTCAGCGAATCGCCGGAAGGTATAACGGAACGAGCGACCGAGCGGGAATATCTCATTCCTCGAATCTTAAGACTCTTTGCCGCGACGGCCGTAATTCCACCGGCAGATTTCGGAAGTTCGGCTTAAGCCCCGTCCCGACTGGAAATTGCGAAGGGAGAGAAAGCTGGCGAAACCTGACAAGGGGCCCTCGATTCGTCCGCAAAGCCCGTAACGCGCGACGAAGGGCGAGACGTGTTATTACATCCTCGCTAATTATACAGATTCGTTGTATCAAATGTCCCGTGCAAACGAACATTCGGAATTCAGAAACACAATAGAATTTAATAATTAATCTGACCCAAATCGACGGGGAATGATAAACGATAATTAGAACCGTGTTCTTGCAATGACATTATGAAGTAATGCGCATTGATGAGCCTCGATGCAGAAACTCCATATTGATTATTCATCATTTAATACACACACCTTATGGCAACGCGGCATTACTTCCCCTCCCTTTATCCCCTCTCTCTCTTTCCCTCCCTCCTTCTCTTCCCTCCCTTCCTCTTTCACTCCCTTCCCCCTCTCTTTCTCTTCCCCCTCTCTTTGTAATACGATGTATTTACAGGATGATACGCGATATATGGTAATATTCATCGTTATTCCGGCGCGGATATCGCTCGAGCGATGCTTCGCTCGACCGACACTGTTACCTTTCATCGTACGAGATATCGTCCTCATTTAAAATTTGGTAATATAAACGAGAGTTCTCTTGCATTCAAACATCCATTATCGAAATGAACGATATTAAAACACGATCCGTTATTAAAACACTGTATATTTGAAAAACACCACCGTTTTCCTTTTTTATTTAAACAAAAATGCTATAGCGTGGTGTTTTGTTTCTGCAATTATCTTAGCGGTGATTGCGCGTGCAAGAGCGTGTGCGTGCGCGGCGCAATACTTTAAATAACGCCGACACACGTAATGAAAATTCGCGTTCTCATCGGTTCAGCATATTTGCGGTGTTTTAACAAAAATTTTCACGAAGGGAAGCGGCAAGAACGAAAAATATGTATGTATAACGTGAAAAATGTACATATAACGCGAGTTTGAGTGAGAGCACGGGGAGGAGATTTAATAGAAGCTATAAAATTCCAAATTGCTCGGCGCTGTGAATGAAATTCGATGCGCAAAGCCGGAAGACGATTATGCCGCGGAGAAGGGACGGGAGGATGATCCATCGTTCGAATAACCGGACATTTTGCCGTATTTAATCGCTTTTGTCATATTCAATCGTTTGCGCACTTTTAATCGACTGTAGAGATCGGGAGGGGAAGAGCAAGCGGAGGGGAGAGCGATTAAATCCATCGTGAATCGAAGACGGGCATAATCCGATTTGAACAAACGCAATAAAATCTACGTCGTATTGAAACTCAAGTGCTGCGGATTCTCCGGGTTTCTACCCGGAACTGGGTTAGGATAGGTTCAGTCCGCGGCGTTACACCGACTCCCACGGGGGAAGCCGCGGAGGGGGGAGGGGGGTTCAGAGTCGACTGGCGGTGGCCAGGGATAGATTTTCCCGGGGTCGCACAAAGAGTTTTTTAACCCGCTCTCTCAAGTTCCGACAAACTTGATCCCAGCTCTGTCCTTCGGCGCAGCGGGCCGGCGCCCGGGGCGAGAGTAAATTTTTACCCTCGATCCCATAATCGCCCGCTGAGATTACGCTTGCGGGCGGTAACGGCAAATTGGCGGAATGTACGAGGACGGGCTAATGAATGTAACGTGTACCGTTACAACCCCGGATGGCTCGTGCAGCAGCGCTCCTCGATGGGGAGTCGATCAATAATTGATCTACTCAAGGAGCGCTCTTCGTAATTCCACTTGTCGATGAAGCCTACCCCCCTTGGCATGCTCTCGCCCGAAAGCCTGAGGTCACTCGAGGAAATGCCGGAAATAGCCGGTGTCATATCGAAGTTCTACCAATTGTCAAATAAACCGCGTCTGCCGGATTATACACACGTCCGCGCTATTCCTTGTCTCGTTTGGAGCGCTTCGAGTGCAACCCTTAATCGCTACGCGACGACGTATTGCACCGTATTACTCTCACAAGAATTCTCTCACAAGAAGTGTATACGCTGTAAGAGAAAGAAATATCCAAGAAATAAGAAGAAATATTTATTCGGAGGATACTACGTGTGAAACATACTAATACAAAATACTTTTCACATAAAGAAATATACATTTTCTCAAAAATCTTGCTTCTTATCAAAGTAACTATTTGTTTTTTATTTAAATAAACAGATTTAAATTTAAGTAAACATATTAAGACGAATAAATATTTGTTATTTTTCAAATGTTTTTTTCCTCAATGTGTATAGTATATTATGGCTATATATTAACTGTATGTATTACTTTCCAACAATATTAATTACTATCTCGTCAAATTGAACACTATATATATATATCTTTTTTAATGTAATATTATTGTCCCTTTTGTTCTGTACGCTAATTAACGTCATGATTTTAATTTAATTACGGTCGTAATCTCTTTGTGAAAGCCTGAATATCTGTCGCTATTTTCTCTCTCTTCTTCTCCCTATCTTCTCTCTCTCTTTCTCCCTCTCTCTCTCTCTTTCTCTCTCTTCTACGAGAATCTGTCTTTCTTCGTTTAATGTGTTTTTTGTCTAAACTTGTCTTTGTTTGTTTAAACGTAAAAGGATAAAAAGGCTAGTGTCGTTGATCCAAAATATATTCCGCGGAAGCATTAGCACGAGGGATTTTTCTCCGGCGGCAAACCCCTAATGGCTCGTATCATTAATTGTCCCGACTAGGGGAAAACAATCGATATCTGGCGAACGCGAATAGAACGAGAGCCGCGTCTAACTGGACGAAAAAGAGAACGTCGAAATTACATTATACGCGCGATATCGGGCCGTCTTGGGACGATCGTGACATTTGCATGAACGTCGCCTATATCGGACAAACAATGGTTTTATGGCGGCAATCGTCGCGACCGAGTGGCTAACGACGGTGCTCGTTTCCAGGAGCAATTAATTCGGATGGCAGCCTTAATCGGTTCGACGAACAAAATACCATAAAATATTAATGACGGATTGCGATAAATTCGATCATATCGAACAACAATTCGTATAAAAATGCAGACCTGTTATATAATAAATTACCGTGAAATGACTAATAAAGTTATACACTCAAATAACAAGCACAATCTCGCAGAATTAGCAGAATCCTTAGCAGAATCTTATTTTACATAGCCTCAAGTGGATTCTTCTAAAACCGAAAGGAAAATATTCTAAGCACAATATTCCTCTATACATTAGAAGAGAAATACTCTTTCGGTAAAACTTTTCACTTGGAATATAGGATTACAAAAAACTCAATTAAAATTCCTTTAGTTTTGGAATACCTTTCTTTCGGTTCCAAAAGAATCTATTAGAATCTGTTAGAGGAATCTGAAGAATCTATATCACACTTGAAAAATAATCTTGCAGTCATATTGAAAATTATTTGATTATACGAGAAATTAGCTAAGATGGATGACTAGCAAACTGTTATATCACATTTTGCATTTAATCAATACTAGAACATTACAGGCGCGCGCTATTTAGCATCTTATCATTACAATGACCTTTTAAATTATCTTATAAAATTACCTTATACTTACTCTTATTTTTGCTTAAAATAATATGTTTCTCTCTTTGTCTGCCCTTCCTTTTTTCTCTTTCTCCTCCACCCTTCTATTCTCTATTCTTCTATTCTTATAATTTATATCTCTTCTGTATTCTTTTCTTCATGAGCTAACCAACGCGATGGCAGTTATTTGCCTAATAATTTGACAGGCGCAAACGACACGAAGCAAGCCGCAGCCCACATGAAGCTAAGCGAGAGAACCAATCAGCATCGCGAAAAAGCGGCAACAATTAAATCTTTACATGCCCTTTTTTAGAGTGGATAAGTGACAGAGACAGAACTTCTATTTGAACTATTCGTGAAATTTAGCAAGAAAATCTTCCTGCGGCCCTCATTCAAATTAAATTCAGTCATACGTTTTATAAAGATTGTCTGTAGTAGACGAAAAAGTTCAGCAACGAGGAACAAACAAATGTATAATTTTCACACCCACCTAAATTTATTTGTAGATATCAGTAAAATGCTGCCGCTGCAAATTCGACAATTTCGCTGCCACAGACAATTTTTTAGCAGATAAACAGCGATAAACGTCAACTGTGACATTTTTTTTAGTAATAACAATCTATTGGAAGTTTCTGCGGCTATAACATAAGAATATTCCGCTAAGAATAAAATTATATATTTTTGAGTGCAAACATTAAGATGATTAAGATTAAGATTAATTAAGATAACATTGTTAGAAAACTTTTTAAATGCAATAACATTTTTATTGGTAAATTAAAAAATTTTATATTATAATTTATAACCATACGATTATCATTTGGTTATCAATTTTCAAAACTTGATTATGTAAAAAATTTTACATCCAAATTATGATAATTCCTTTAACAATTATGAAGTTGAGTTTAACAATTATGAACTTTAACATATATATACAGGGGATCTCATATGCAAAACCATGTATGAAAGCAGAGAAACTTTAATTTTGCATCTTGCAAAGAACTGCGTAAAAAATTTCGAGATATTAATGAAAAAAGACAAATCAGAGAGCGCGGTATTGTAGGGCGGACTCTACGGAATGTTTACGGGATATTTACAGAATACTTGGTTTTGCGTCAGGCATCCTATATTTTACTTGGAATTACTATGATCCGGCTTTTTATCGCGAACAGCAAGGAATATCTTGCCGTGCTCGTAACAGCCACTCCATTGCAATGGTTTCTGCGACATTTAACAACACGTGCCGCATATAAGTATAGTATTCTCGAGGACGCGATTACCCTCTCCCAATGCCCTCGGCGACGATCGCGCGTTACCGTTGATCGCAAAAAGATTCGTCGCGTCAATTAGACGCGCCGCTGCTGCGCCATGCATCATCCTTTCAATTAAACGGCCCCGACACGGCCACTGTACTGCGCGGCGACGCGATATTAATTTCAACCAGCGCGATTGCGCAGTCAGCCCAAGAAGTTGATCGCGTCTTGCAGGCGGTGCGCGCGAGACGAAAAACGTGAGGACGGATTCAGAAGACCGACGGTCCATACACGCGCCCCGCATACCGGCGGCATAATAATGGAACCGCATAATCGCATGTTTAGCGTCCCGTCATGAGGTCCGCTCCCGTAGGAACGGCGCGACTACGGCACTGCGCCGCACAGCACCACGACCCACTATTTCAGAATGATAAATTGACAGCGGACGCGTATACGCACCAATGGGAGCGATCGCGCACGTGAAATGAAATGCCTTCGCTCCCATAGCTCTCGCAGCCGCACGACACATCGATATCTCGCTGCCCCGCAGTCAAACGTCGAAAAAACAAAGATATTCCCGTTAAAGAGATGCTAAAGCTGAGAACTTCACCGACAGAGTACTGACATTTTTCTGCAAAATTTATTGGTCGTATTGGTTGTACAGAATTATAAATGCTTTTACGCAATGAAAGTACGTGTAAAAATAAGCAGGAGCATTACTCAATATGTGACGAAAACGAAAAAAAAAAAGATTATTATTTATATTTTTTATATTAATTTTTTAAAATCTCAAGCTGTCAATTAGCGTAACATTTATCTAATCCAAAAATCCTGCAGCTTGTATATATCGAAAGTGTGGATGCTCCAAACAGAAAAATTTTGAAGGACATTGCTGTACCTTCGCATCTGAATTCAGAAACTTAAAGAGATATTAAAGTTGATGACGAATAATATCGATAACGCAGAGACTATCATCACTCACACAATCACGCTATCCTTTTCGTATTTCTTTCGTAAATACGTACATAAATGTAAGTACTTACATAAATACTTAAATGTAAGTACTTACATATGTAAATACTTACATAAATGTAAGTACTGTACATGCAGAACTTGTATATACAGAACTTAAATGTAAATGTGTGTTGCTTTGTTTTACCAGATTCAGCGGAAAACCTAATTAGGCACATATTGAAATTTTTCTGAAAACTTTTCAAATATTCTTAAATTTCTGAATTCAGGTGAAAAAATACAGCAATTTCAAAATTTTTCTATTTAGAGCACACTTTGTACAAGCTGCGGAATTTTTGGGTTAGGCAAATATTACACTAACTGACAGCTTGAAATTTTACATTTAAATTATTTTTTTGTTTTCGTCACATGTTGAACAAAGCTCCTATTTATTTTTGCACGTACTTTCATTGCGTAAAAGTATTTGTAATTCCGTACAACTAATACGACGTAAACTTTACAGGAAAATGTAAGTACTCTTTCGGTAAAGTTTTCAGCATCCCCTTAACGTCGCGATCTTTGATCGTCGACGACAGTCGCGCGGAGTCCTGTCGGTTTATTCGCGTGTCGATCGTGAAAACGCGAAGAGTATCACAAAAGCTCGGGAAGAGGGCAAGAGAAGGGGGGATTATACATACACGGAAGAAATTCTCGTGAGCGACTGCGATAATCGTAAACGAATAATCTTGTTGACGTTTGCATAAATTCGAACGCTGTCCCGTCGAATGCTTACGACTGTCATAAAGGAGGATACTCAAAGAACCGACGTATATGATGACTGGTGAAACGGAAGAGACTGACGTGCGCGCGCGCGCGTGCGAGTCCGAGAGTGAGGATTAATTTCGCGCGGAAAATCACTTTCAGCTTAAGGATTTAAATCCTCACGCTCCCGCGCTACTGATATGCAAAGCCCCGATCGGGGCCCGAGGGCGGCGGCGCGATTTAGCCTCACCCGGCCTGTACACGCAGCACGTCAGCGGAGTGTAAATATGTGAAATATTCTGCGCGCGTCGCACGACGCGATAAATTCGCGACAGTGAGGGCGGCCGAGCGACGTGTGCGAAAAAGTTGAGCGCGAAAGCGATACGGCAAATTAGTTCAATACAAAAACGCGGATCTCGCGCTAAAGCCAATTAGTCGCGCACGAATGGCACGCGTTTCCTCATGCTCGCACGTACGCGCGCGGTGCGCACATCATGTGTCTGCGTGTATGTGTGGTGTGTGTGCGCGCGCGCGTGATGCGCGTGTATGTGTATATGTGTCTGTGCACGCTATGCGCGCACCGCGCGGACATGTCCGCCCTTCCTCGACGAATACGCGCGTACGCGTGTGTGTTTGTCTTTGACAAACGCGTCGCGATAGAAAACGCTGACGCGTGACGAGGTCAAGTACGTCGATGCGCGCCAAAAAGTGGATAACATCGACTGGACGCGCGTTGCAGTTGAGACCAGGTTATTGTGTTGCAAATTGCAAGCGCGCGTGGATGCACGCGTCGCCGTCGCCGCCGCCGTTGCGTTATCCTCCTGAGCGATTTGTTTATGAATGCTCCTTCACCGCGTTCATACATATTTATCTCGCGGCATTATCGACGCGCGCGTGTCCGTCCGCCTGTAACTAATTTGATAAATCGGCGATATCGCGCCGCAGGAGCGTTTTAATGCGAAGTGACACGGCGAGAAATTAACAGCTTTTCGGCGGGAGAACGCGCCCGCGCCGCGTCGCGTCGCGTTGCGTCCCGCGAGCGATCAACCGGCCTTTTTTGTGTGAAAAATTGATGAAGTAGCGAGCGCTATTCGGAGCGATTAACTCGTCGAGGCGCGCACGGCGGCGTTTGATTGCCATTGCTCTTCGCGCGCACGCATCCCTCATCACTGTGTATACCGAGTTACAGTTTGGACGCATCTCTGGCACCGAAGTTGCTGCGTTTCAAGATGTCAAAATTGAAAGGCACTGCTGACGCATTTGCGTATGAATTGATTATGACAGGTGCCGAAGTAACGGTACAGGGTATGAAAATAAGTATAAAATAACGTGATGATATGTCAATACGTGTTAATATACCTGTATTGTCACTTCGATTCCCGTCATAACCGATTCACACGCAAATGCGTCAGCAGTGCCTCTCAATTTCGACATCTTGAAGCGCTGCAATTCAATGCTCGAAATGCGTCCGTTTGTGACTCAGTGTACACGCTACTTGTGTGATTGTGTGCGTATGTGTGCGTTGCGGGGGCTTCTTCTTCCTGAGGTAGGCTTAGAGCCTGTTTTTCCAAGATTAAGAGGCCTCTTGAGATGTTGAGGTCCAGCTGTCCCTCCATCATTTAGGTAGTCTTCCTGGAGATCACCTGCATTGCGGTTTTCCATCTTTTCGTCATTTTTTCTTCAGTCATTCTGGGTACATGCTCGTTCCAGTTCCTTCTTCTTTATCTAGTCCATCTTACAATGTCCTATATGCATATATCCCTAATTTACGCGTTACGCACTCTGTCTCTCAGAGTATATCCTGCAATAGTTCTCAATATCCGCATTTCAGTGATTCTGACCGTCAATTTGGTTTTTGGCAGTGTCGGCTCTGGTTTCGGCGGCATATTTGTCATTATTGGCCGAGTGCAGGTCTTCTATATTCTGACCTTCGTTTTACAGCTCATATAGTTGTTTTTCCATATTAGGTTTCTTTGGCCCTGATATTCTTGATGCTTTGTTCGTTTGATCTTTTACTTCCTTAGTTCTATCTTGATGCGCCATTATCTCTATCCCCAAGTATTTGAATGACATTACCTGCTCCACTGTCTCGTCGTTAATCGCCAGTTTGCATCGAATCGATTCTTTTGCTACTACGAGTGTCTTCGTTTTCGGTATAGAGATCTCCATATTATAACGTCTTGCCGTCAGGTAAAATTGGTAAAGTAATCTTTGCAGATCATCTTCTTTTTCGGAGATTATTTCCGCGTCGTCTGCGTAGCAAAGTATCTTTACTTCCCCTTTATTAGTTTCATATCCTTTACCCGTGTTATCCGTCTCTTCTATGATTTTATCCATTATCATATTAAAGAGGAGCGGGCTTAAGGAATCTTCCTGTCTTAATCCCGTCGACATCGGTATTTTTTCCACTAGAGTGTTATTAACGAGTACCTGTGTTTTGGTATTTGGGTTTAGTATTTCAATTACTTCCACGATTTCTTCCGGTATATTATGATGCCGATGATGTCGCTGAGTCTAACGCGATCTAATACCTTTGTTAGGTCTATAAAGCACAGGAATGCTAGTTTATTGTATTCGATGGCTTTTTCCACTATTTGTCGGATGATGAATAGGGCGTTTATAGTAGATCTATTTTTTCTGGAAGCCTTGTTGCTCCTTATTAGCAATTGTTCTTTATAATCGAGCCGATTATTCGAGTAAAAAGTTTCATGGCTGCACTAAGTAGCGTGATTCCTCTGTAGTTTTCAGGTCGTTTCTTGTCTCCCTTTTTAAATACAAGTATGGTAATGCTTCTCTTCCAGTCGTTCGGGATGGCTCTATTGTGTATTATTCTTTAGAACAGGGCTGCTAATTGTATGATCAGTTCTCCACCTCCATATTTCATTAATTTGTTATATCATAATACATAACGTTGCGGGGGTGGTTACTTTAATATATCCCTCCCCCTCCCGCGTATAGAAAAATCTGTGATGAATGGTTTTCGCTGGGACAATATTAGACGATTTTGATAATACTGTTGAAATTCACATGCGGTTGGGAATACTCCCGCCGAATGCTGCAAAAAGAAATGTGTTTTTTTAAGAGGATTTCGTCGTATAATAGTGAGCAATGGTTAGTGAGTATATTGTTTGTATATTGTTCGCGAATTTTGCTGATATGCACGCGCGTGCACACATTTCGCAAACAAAATTAGACGGCACAGGAGGTGCAGACACTTTTCAGCGTTAACGTGCGTATCAAAGTACTCTGAATGATGAGGTTTGACCACGCTGTGATGAAATCTACGGAGATAATTTGCGAGTTTGTATTTTACAAAATTCGCGCTGACGCTTGCTTTCTAAATCGTAGTGCAGCAAAATTTATATCGTGAATATTGCTGAGACATACGCTGTGTATGCATTTTACAAACAAAATGGGACAGTATAAAAGGTGCAAACGCTTTTCAGAGTTAATGCGCCTATCAAAATACTCCAAATGATACAGTTTGACCACGTTGTGGTGAAATCTACCGAAATAATGTGCAAGTTTGTATTCTACAAAATTCACTGGCGTTTGCTTCCGAAATTATCGTACAGCAAAATTTATATCATTCGTGAATATGGCACACGCGTTAACACAGTAAAAAACATTTTGCATTTATGTTAAAACTGGTCGTAATATTTCTTAGAAACTATTTGTTAAACTTTTAACATGTATTGATTTAACGTATTATGTCTGTATTATTCTAATATTTTAAATTAAATTAATATTTAAAAACATATATATATATATATATATATATATATATATATATATATATTAAAATTAGACATTTTATATATCAATATAGATTAACATATTATAGATGTTAATTTTGTTACTGAGACAAATTATATTTTCTGCATCTCTTACGATATATACAATACAAAATATATTTACAATCAGAATAAAAGTAGTGTAGATAACATAGTGAGGTAGATAAGGAATAAGTGACTTAAGAAACAAGCAAATCTTACAAATATGATTTCGATTGAATCAATCAGAAGGTATATAATTTAAAAAATTTTAGGTAAAATCGTTCACAATACTTTAAAAGCAACACAATAAAAAAAGGAGATAAATAGAATATTTCTCTCACTGTGAAAATTATATTTCTCTTGTGTTACATTTAGTATTATAGATATATAGATCGTTTTTATATAAAATTTGCTTCAAATAGTATTGATGTTAATTGTTTTGTGTTAATAGTATTGATGTTAATTTCTTATATATATATATATATATATATATATATATATATATATATATATATATATATATGTATATATGTATATATGTATTAATTTTTAACATATACATCATATACATCTAAATTAGCCCAGAAATTTGAGAGGATCGTTCCGTACAATAAAGTGTGTTAAATTTAACGCAAAACTCTGCCGTGTAACACGCATTTCATCAACAGGATATGATAGTACGAAAAGTGTAACGCACTTTAGAATTAATGCGCGTATAAAAGTAATTGAAATGACACCATTTGTGTACGCATACTGTGGCAAGATCTGCCGAGGTAATTTGAAAATTCGCGTTCGAGGAAACTCGCGTTTGCTTCCAAAAAATAATCGTGCGACAAAATTTATTAACGTTCACATTTAATCCCGACGAACCCGAAAATTCATTGTTACATAGCGCTCCGATTTCTCTCAGCGTCGTATTGTATAATATGCGCTAATTCGCGACATACCTGAACTAATAATCCCTTTGCGACACCGTTCCGCTGAAATTAGCTTTGATTGCGTACTTTATCGCCGGGGATTGCCACGATTACGCGAATATCTCCGCCGTTAATGCGAACAAGTGCCGACTGACGTAACAAGCGCGTATCTTCTCTTTGAGAGCCGCACCCCCTTGATCTCCACGTGCGGTCAAGTCGACTAAGTTTCAGTCGCGTTCTCATTTAAATATCGGCGCGCGCGAGCGCAAACTGTCCGCAATCTCCCGGCATGGAATTTCACGATCAAGTAATCGGAGTCGAGAAACTTCGGCGTGAGAGCCGCGACCGCTATAGAATTTACGCGTACGCGATCGAATTCGCGTTCGTAAGTTGGCCAAAACTACGCGAACCGATTTCTAGCGCGAGTAGAAGTGAAGCCGTTAGTGTCGAGCTCACTCGCTCGACGAGCCTGCGCGTCTAGTTACAAAATAACAAGACAGCGACACGGAAGATCACTATTGAAAAGACTCAAGATGAGTTTTCGAGGTCCGGCTGAATTTTAATTTAATTTCGAACACAAATCGTTCATCGAACCAGATTATATGGCGCGCTGAAAGACAAATATCTAAGAAATAAAAAATATTTTTTTTTTATTCAGGTAGTATATATAATAACATATTTATATTTATATTAACATATAGAGTATTTTTATAATATGAAATTTTTATAATAAAAAAAAATTTTTTAAATAACAAAATATACGTTTCTTAAGAGCTTGGCTTTTTATGAAAGTAATTGTTTATTCCGTTTAAGTAAAATGTTAGATTGCAGTAAATATGTTATTAGCACCGAATAAATGTTTTTTTATTTTTTAAATATTTTTCCTCTTTCAGTCGAAAAAATTTACAAATACATGAACAGAGAGAGAAAGAGAAGGACGAATATATTATATACTTATGTACTAACAACATATTTACTTATACACTGAGAAAAAATTTACTAAATTTTAAAAAACGTTTACTTGGATAGTACTGTGAAGATATTTGTTTAAATTAAGTAATTATTTTATAAAATTAAAGAAACAAATTTATATTTAAAACTTCTTTATTTAATTTTAGAAAATAATTACTTAATTTAATTTAAACAAATAAATTGTTTTTTGAAATTTAACTAAAAACAATTTTTTTTAATAAATTTTTTCTCAGTGTGTTAATCTATATGTATAAAATGGAGAATGTCTATCTCTGTGTATGTTCCTTATTAACTCTTAAACCCTTTGATCGATTTGAATTAAATTTTGTATAATTACTCTCTGTGGAAAATATTTGGGCTACATTAAATCTGGACACTCTCCACCCCCTCCTCCTGATTTCATCTCCTTGATACTTTGTGGTACATTTAAATGTCCTACATGTAGGAGACTTAAGCGGATAATTTAAGTTGGCATAAAATATTTTTCAAATAAAAAAATGTACACTTCCTTGAAACCCTGACTTCTCACAGAAACAATTATTTACTTCATTTAAGTAAAAAAATTTAGATTTAAGCAAATGTGTCACACATTGATACTAACCGAATAAATGTTTTATTTTTAAAATATGTTTTTTTTTCTCAATGTGTGAAAGTTCACAGACGCGTGAAAAGAGAGGAAAGGAAAGGAAGAGAGAAGGATGAATATATTGCTATGAATAAATTTGCTTCCCAATATCGTCGCATGACAAAACGTATTTCGATATTAATCTCGCACTTTCATCTGCTCTCTATGAAAATGTGCATTCAAGTAAACACCCGCTGTCCACTCGCGATCGAGTTTTCATCGGGAAGGGATAGCCTCGCGGGAACTCGGGTCCGTTCCTGAAGATTAATGGAAACTTCACCGTGTGTGTATACGGCGTGCGCGCGCGCGGGAGGGAGAGGGGACGAATCAAAATGTCCAGTGTCAAAATATCAAATGCCGCGTGACGTCCGGGCGCGAACGTCCGTTCAACGCTCCTGTGAAAAATATGCGTCACAGAGCGTCCCCCGGTGGCACAAAAGCCAACGGGGCGACGTGGACTCTTCGAGGCGCGGTAAGGTCCGCGCGGAAAGAGGCGAGAGCATTAATTATCGTCGGCGCGTACAAAAGTACGCGTGTACTCGCGGCGGATCCGGTGTAATCTTGTGTAATCGCGCGTATACGCGCGGGATAATGCCAGCGAGCCAGCCAGCCAGCCAGCTAGGTTCTAGGCCGACATTAGAGTTTACTTGGCGTCCATAGCGGCGGCGTGTTACCTGTCCGGAGTTAATTAACTTAATTAATGGATCGGCCACCCCGTCAGAGAGTTCGCGCGGCGCTGCTCGCCCCAGGGTACGCGACCAAGGCTCGACAACAAACATCAAAGATAAATTGTCCAAGTTCCGCGGAGGATTATTGAGAAGCGGGCGTGCGCCTCCGTCGAGGACGCGAGCAACGGGAGGGACGAGTGACTCGTCGAATCGTTTCAATCTGTCCTCGAGCTCGGTCGACGGCGTGTTTTTCATTGCCGCAGCGAAACCGAGAGGTCTTGGTGAGCAGCAGGCGACGCGTCTCTTCGTCGCAATTTCTGTCCCGAGCTGCGCGCACGACGTTACTTGCAATTTGGCGAGCAGACAGGGGAGGAAGTTGAGCGCGCTCGGATCGGCGACTATCCGCGATCTCATTTTTACCGTAATTGCTGTGGTTGCGCTAAGAAGAGTAAGAACTGACTCGGCCTTCTTCGCAACCTTATTCTTCTTACGGAAATTGCATCTCCACTTATCCCAGGCGGGATACATCTCGTTCGCTGGCGAGGGGAACGGCGAGAAGGTGCGCGCGGTTAGTGGATTCAGGGGATTTTGTCCTAAGCGTGCCATAAATCGAAAGTTTTCTGCTTCCCGCAATCGTACGCCAAATCGGATTATGAAATTGAATAGTCCACGACCCCTGGAGGGATAGAGGGGAGATGCACCTAGACAGAAGAAGAGAGAGAAAGAGATAAAGAGAGGGTGGTTTCACCGAGCGATCTCTTTCTTGAAATTCGCGTTATCCCGCGAAGTTTATTCGTCCCTTAAGTCGACGCTCCCGAACGCGGCGCATAGACCGCGATAAATGAATAAATCGGTCGAGACCAACGCCACGGTTATACGACAGGCTACTTCTCCGCCGAGTTATTATTACATCATTTTACAGGACGCGGAGTCGTATAAGGCACCGCGTGTTTTCCACGTACTTTCGGCATTAAACACGACTCGCTGATTCCAAACTTTGTTTGTGTATTGGGAAGTTTGCGTTTTGCAAAAGTGGGACATGAGAAACGGGGCCTCGCATTGAACGTCATGTACGTGGAAACGACGTGACTGCGCGTCGTCTTTGGCGCGTGCGAGTTAGAGAGAGAGAGAGAGAGAGAGGGGGGGGGAAGACAGAAAGAGAGAGAAACCACGAAATGAATAGCTGTATATTGGTAATGAAGCTATATTTGAAGTTATGTTTCGCCGTTTATATTCGTCATGAAGCACACGTGTGTGTGACGCACTCCCGACATGCGTGTTGCGAATTAATTCAGCTTGCGCGCGGAAAACAGACAGAAAGCATCAAAGAGATGGTCCAGTGCCGCGGTCCGCTCGCGGGCGCATCGCGAATAATCACGGCAACTTGAAAAAAGAGGAACATGCGTATGGCAAGGAAGAGGAGAGAGAGAGAGAGAGAGAGAGAGAGAGAGAGAGAGAGAGAGAGAGAGAAAGAGAGAGAGAGAGAGAGAGAGAGAGAGATGGCCAAGAAGATCGTCCGCGGAAACGCGACGCGCATCGCCGCCGGCGTAATTTCCGCGGAGAATTATTCGCCGCCGGATGCGAATCGATAGCCGCTCTAATAGGTTTCCACACGACGCGCATCGCGAATATTATGCTCGCGACGCTATTACTCTTGCTTGACAGTCGACGCGGAAGTGTTTACCGCGGTCGTGAATTATTTCGCTGTAATATCGCGACGACGGCGGCGCCGTCGCCGCCGCCGCCGCTGTATAACTGTTAAAGGAACACAATTAAACTTCGTGAATAAACGGCGGGAGGAGCGACCTCGCTCAGCGATTATGCAAATATTAGTTTAGTGCCGAAACTTCCGTCATGGAGTCGGCACGAAGAGTGCCGCGCTCGAATACGCAACGGGGAACTTATCGGCGGAAAAACGCTCCGCGCGATAATCGCTATTAAAACTTCGCGATAAAGGCGGCCCAGAGACGAGGCGGGATTGCTGGCCAATCTCGTCTTTGTTGTGTTTATCGCGACAGACGTACTTACCAACTGCACGATCTCGCCGCGCATAAATATCTTTTGCCGATGCCTCAGTCCCACGAGAACGCCATCAATGACGCGACGCGAGAAGCGCGCGTATCCGGTTTCATGTTGCTCTTTTCCTTTTTTTTTTTTTTTATGAAAACTGAGTCGTCTGATATCTCATGATATCACGTTATCAATTGAGTCTAGCTGACAACGTTGTGAGAAAAAGTACAACGAAAAACGCAGTTCTAACGCAATTGATGTTAAATCCTCAGATATTTTATTTTACATACGATTAATTGTTTTACAAATAATTGTACAGTTTATTTGTTCATCTACAACAATCGGAATAGGAAAGACTCTTTAGATAAACTTAGGAGTATATTGTTCGTGTGCTTTTTTTTAATATTTATCTTAAGAGTAACAATGGGTACAAAATTACAAAATGTTCTTTTCAGAACATAACTACTTTTCCCTAAGTTTCCTTAAAATCAGAATAGTATTGCAATAAAAAATAGGAAGAACTGATCCAGTAGCGGAATAAATTTTGTAGTCTCTCGGAATTTTGTAATATTCTCTATTGTGAGTGAATAAAGTTAAATGACGTGTTATATTAGCTAAAATGAAATTCCTTGCAAGTGTATGATACATTGTTTCAAATAATAAAAGCAATTCATAAAATGATTGAAATCGAATATATGGTCAGAACTTCGCATATGGGGTGAAGTTGGATCATAATTAAAGGCCGACAAGAGAGCTGTGGATTCTCGCGAGAATCTCGGAACTACAAATCAGGATACATATTTTATATGTGACCTTCTTATAGCTTACACTATTAAGCAACTGAATTCAGTATCAAAGCAAGATAGCCACGTTGCTGCATATTTGTATTTTAGTTATGACAAA
This sequence comes from Odontomachus brunneus, assembly GCF_010583005.1. Lineage (NCBI taxonomy): Eukaryota > Metazoa > Arthropoda > Insecta > Hymenoptera > Formicidae > Odontomachus > Odontomachus brunneus. The sequence goes on along the minus strand of NW_022639663.1, from coordinate 332,184 downwards.
ACAAGATATACAGTTAATAGGATCGTGGCGGGCATTAACGCATAAAACAGCTTTTTATCACGTTTATACAGTCAGCCACAATTAATTGTCTGGGAAATTTTAACTTTGAAATTCTGAAGTGTGAAGCACCTAGTCCCGGACTCTCCTATATATCAGAATATCACCGACACAATGATAAATTGTGTCACATAAGGAAAAGTTGAAAGCTCGATATTTTTCATCCTTTCTCGATGAAGGGAAGTAAGAGACGTGATAAAACGTCAAAATTTCCCGGACAGTTTTCAATTCTTTCCCGTAACGCTTGGGAAACGGCAAATCGCTCAGGTGCTCGCACTCGGGTCTTCAATTACGTTCCAAGATCCGCTCGAGAGGATCTCTCCCATTCGCGAGGTCTATTGCGACGCCAAAGTAAAGTGATGAATGTCCGCGCCGGAAGGGGAACCGGAACAGGTCGATGCGTGAGGCTCGTTTCGGTATTGATTTCCATTTGGAATCGGATGCGGCAGCGGCGCTTATCGGATACTGCTGTCTCAGGTTGGCGCGACTTAGTTATACGGCAGGCATATTTACATAGATTGCATCGAATCGAAATAAGATGAACAACTAGTGCGAGGATGTTAAACATCTCCCCCTGGAAATTGACTTGGTATTATTGCGTTAAATTGCGTATATCGAGCATAAAAATTTCCACACGCAAAATTTCCACTGCTGGAAAAGAGAATATAATTGTCCGCTTGAAGATTCCTCTGTTGGAAATTTCAGTAAGATCCCGGACCGAAAATTTAGTTCTACTTTCGACATTAATTCTCTAATATCTATATATTTTGAAGGAGCAATGTACGTTTAATACACATGGAAACTAAAAATCTACTGAGCGTCTCTGAATGGTAGAAAACACAAAATGTTACTTGTAAGTTTTAAAGAGAACTTCGCAATAAGCTAATAGATTAAATAGAGTGAAGAAATGTTAATATAGGTTAAATAGAGTAAAGAAATGTTAATATAGACTTCAGAGTATCAAAGCAGACGTTAAATGGAATATTTAAGCCAAATGTAGGGCCAAAATTTCGACTAGGGTTAATATATATACATGGAAACTGAAGTCCTATTTAGCGTTTCTAAATGGCAGAAAACGTACAAAACCATTTATAGATTTTAAAGAGGACCTCTGAACAAAGAATCAAATAGAATCAAAAGAGATATAGGCTTTATAGTATCAAAGTAAGTTAAGTGGAATATAGAAATCGAAAGTAGGATCAAAATTTTGACTTGGATTAAATACACATGGAAACTGAAATTCTACTTAGTGTCTCTAAATGGCAGGAAACGCACAAAATGCTTGTAGAGTTCTACAAAGTACTACTTGACAAAGTTAGTAGATAGAATCAAAAGAGGTTAATATAGATTTCATAGCATCAAACTAGGTTAAGTGGAATATGGAGGTCAAAAGTAGGAACAAAATTTCGACTTGAATTAAATACACATGGAAACTGAAATTCTATTATTTAGCACCTCTAAATGGCAGGAAACGCACAAAATGCTATTTATAGGGTTCTACAAAGTACTACTCGACAAAGTTAATAAATTAAATTAAAAAGAGTCAAAAGAGGTTCATATAGGCTTCATAGTATCAAAGCAGACCTTAAACAGAATATTTAAACCAAAAGCACGTTCAAAATTTCGACTCAGATTAATGCACATGGAAATTGAAGTCCCACTTAGTCTTTAATTTGCAGAAAAGATTTGCACAAGATGACACTCGTAGGTTCTAAAGAAAACCTCATGACAAAATTAGTGAGTTAAATAGAATGAAAAGTGGTTATTCTTGAATTTTCAAAAACTGACTTCAAATTCGTAATTAGCGACCCCAAAAATCTCAAGATATCAAATGAACAAAGGAAAAAGTTGTGCAGAAAAATTCGTTACTTAAAACGTTAATACATGTGGAAATTAAAACTTTATTTAGCGTGTCTAAATATCAGAAAACGTACAAAACACCATTTGTAGATTCTAAAGAGGACATCTGAACAAAGTTAATGGGTTAAATTAGTATGAAAAGGGTTTGATATAAGCTTCAGAGTATCAAAGTAGAGGTTAATAAGGTTGAAAGAATCTAAATTTCGACTCGTGATATCTCTCGAATCAAATAATGAAACAAATCATGGAGTCAGGAGAAAACATTGCTAATCTCGTTGAAACCAAACAGCGATTGTTAGAGCAGGATCCATTATTTTCTAATTGCCCACTTTCCTCGAATAGGATTGAAGCACAAAGCAACCACGGATCGCATGAATGGAGAAAGAGGAGGAAGAGGAGAAGATAACGTTTTACAAAACTCCAAATGCCACTTTTCCAGGCGATCCTTATACGCAGATCTTACTATGTGTCTAGCATTCCGTAGATCCACGATCGCACTTAATTGGCCGTTAGCTGAACAGTCTTATGATGATGAATGGGTTAGATTGTGAGAGCGTAGGGAAAGTTCCGTGCCAAGATTGAGAAAGCTCCGCGAGAAAGGTATTTTGAGGGAACCAAAATTCAGCCGATTTCACCGACAGAGATAGGCAGACGGCCAGTTTCGAGGAGAATCTTGATTGTTGGCTTTATGGGACCGAAGTTTGGAGCAACTCGTCAGGCAGCCGACCGCGTCAGGCAGGTAGTTGTAGTACGCCGGGAGCGAAACATACGCGACATTCCTTTTTTTGTCGCCAGCCTAATTATGTTAGCGACCCTTTTGTGACTCGCGCGCGTCACGGTGGAGGTCGAGCTACGTCGGCGGGGCGGAGGGGACGTGGGAAAAGAGTCTGATTAAATAAAGGGCGTAGGTTACGCGCTCTCGCGGAGTTGGCCGGACGGGAGATGTGAAACTCGGTAATACCCGAATTTCCATCCACACATGAAGTTCCGTAATGTGTCTGTTTGTGTAACCAAGAGGTGCTGCTTCCAACTTAAACACGCGCCTGTAGCGCCAGATCAATGGCCGTAAAGCCGAGAGCACGTTGGAGATTGGAACAATTTTCGATCCCTCGGCGGGATAGCACGACGAAAGTTGCGGTACGGGTTACTCGTAACGGAAATCACATGTATTCAGAGAGCTACCCTTGCTAACATTGCAATTTCTCCCTCCATCTTCCCCCTCCTCTTTTTCTTTCTCATTTCGCGAGATATATAAATATAAATAATGCTATATGTCATATTAGACAAGTTTGTTTAAAATATATTTATCTTTGAGAGTGCAAAGTGTTTATGTGTATGAAAAATCATGCAAACCGTAGAGAGAGAGAGAGAGAGAGAGAGAGAGAGAGAGAGAGAGAGAGAGAGAGAGAGAGAAAGAGGCATTATTTCTCTTCGGTGATTCACTCGCTCGTGTAAAATCGCGCACGACGATCGACATATCGAACACAGACGGTACTTACAATGCCCGTTATCAGTAGTGCGCGGAACAGCGAAAACTCCTGGGATTATTGCTCGCGAGTTTCATACGAACCCCGGCGCGTCCTATACTCTCGTCGTTTTCCACGAGGCAGGTCGCGTTGTTAGGAGTTTCCTCCGGTTGCGCACGCGGGGCGAGACGTGGTGAAGTGAGGCGCGGCGGGGGCGAAGCACGTTTCTCGTTTGCATAATACTTTCGCGGCTGCATCGAAGCGAGAACGATCCACCCGGCTCGTGACACAGCGAAAACGTCGCAACGAGGAGACAGTATAGGAGGATGAGTGGAAGGAAGAAAAAGAAGAGGAGGAGAAGGTGAAGGAGGAGGTCAGGGACGGAGGTCGCCGCAGACCAGGAAAGGAAGGAAACGGCATCGTCCTCGTCGTCCTCGTCGCCGTCGTCGTTGACGTAGCGACGACCTGAGCGCGGGTGGAGGCCAGGAAACGAGGTATGACGTCGCGGAGGAATCTCCTGATTGTTATTTATGGTGGACGGATTCGCGTCTAGTCACGACGATATTTCAGGCAAAGTGGCGTCCGGGCGGCGCTGCGCGCGCGTGAAAAGCGCCGCCGACGTTTCCCGTCGTCCACCCTCCGCGAGCCCCCCATCGTTCTACTGAATCCTTTGGTTTTCCCCTTCCCCCGGTCGGCCGTCCGTCGGGGGTGGTTGGTGCGCCTAACGCCTTCCGCCCCCGTGGGGCCGATTACATCGATCGCTTTATGATAGCGGCCTTGTTACAGGGTCCCAGGAGAATAACCCGAGGGGGCCGCATGAAACGGCGGTGCCCTCCCGCCTCCGCCTCGTTCGCTACCTCGACCGCCGGATGTAGGTATATCTCTTGCCGCCTCGTGTCGAGGAGTGCCTCGCGAGAGCCTCTCCCGGGGCCGATATACAGGGTGCCGCGTAAATCGCGAAAATGGCGAGGTCGTATTTTTCGCGGCGGCACAGAGACTGGATTTTCGCTCCTCGTAACGGAGGTATCGCTCTCTCCCCCGCACGGCTCTCGATCCCGGCGCGAATCGCTCGGGTGGTACGCTTCCGGAGGTCTCTCTCTCTCTCTCTCTCTCTCTCTCTCTCTCTCTCTCTC
>NW_022639663.1:313520-325946 GCF_010583005.1 Odontomachus brunneus | reverse complement strand
CTCTCTCTCTCTCTCTCTCTCCCCCTCCCTCTCTCTCTCTCTCTCCCTCCCTCTCTCTTTCCTTCTCCCTCTTTCGTAGTGCAATACCGCGACTTGTCGATCCGCCCCTAAATGATGCAGCGATAGCTTGCACATTGCGCTTATTTTCCGTTTCCCTAAATAAAGGAATAGGTTTCGAGAGCGAGACAGCGATACACACACACACACACATGGTGGGAAGAAAGAAAAGGGAAAAACACTTGAGATGTATTTTCGGTATTGACAGCTTTGATTTGGTTACGTTTAACGATATTTGCCGTGCACGCTTACCGATTCTTACGCCCCGGGTGTGTGTGTACATACGTACTCTCCGCATGATGCACGACAAGCGATATAGTCACGTCCGATACAATTTACTCGATACGCCATATATGGTTTCGCAGCGTCGGGGCCGATATCAAGGGGCATTAGGCAAGTTTCGAAATTGGTTAGGTAGTTATTGGTCACCGAGTAACGGCAGCGGCTGTTGGAGCATCCCCCGTGCTAGCTCTACGGTTGTATGAAATATTGTTAGCGCGCGTTCATCGATCGTACGAGCGCGCGCGAAGGAGACGCCTTTATTCGGTCGGGTAAGCGCACTCTGAGAATTTTCGTTGCTATCCTTTCCTCGGAGGAGCGCGGCTGAGGAGAACAAGAGGAGTAACGCAAGAATGATTAAGCAATTTCATTCTCTGCTCGCTTTTGCCGCCCTTGTCGTTCCAGGGGAAGCGTTACCGACACTTCGTCTCGATGTATCATTCGCTGTGGGATTTTCTTATTTCGCGGTCGCAACTAATATCTCCCTGCGGTCTTGTTTCGGGCTCGAACGCACACAAACATCTCACTCGATGCGACTGGTCGACTGTTCACAAACGCACAGATACGAAGTGTCAATATAATTTAAGCTCCCCTGGAACGCGAACGGTTTTAATGCACCATTATCGAGTACTCGAAATTCGAAATAAGGGAGACGGATCTAGATGGCTCCAGGGATGTGTTGTTCCTGCTTTTTCTAGTAGATATTTATCTTGATAGGAACAGTGAATACAAAATTGCGAAATGATCATTTCAGAACATGAATATTTTTCCCTGAATTTTGTTAATCCTTCGAGCCCACATTGGGTCACATTGGATAATACACTGTAATTTGGAAGGTTTATCTTCACTTTTAAAGTACCATATCTGTAACGATCGGAGCTCACTTCAGTGTACGCATGGCAGCACCGAAATCAGGTGTCGGACGAAAAATACCCAACTTCATACTCTAGAATAAATATAGTTTTTGGGAAAAACAAAAAATTAAAGATAACAGATTTAAAGCTTATAACCATAATATCCTGAAGGAATTTTCCTTACTGTTATAAAGCAAAAATTTTATAAATTTGAAGCTAACAATATTTTTTTCAACAATGATTAACTTCAGTCATAATTTTTATTTATTGAATTATTTTTCTCAAAGCTGACAATACTGCATGAAAATATCACTCTTTAGCTTAAAAAAGCGTCAATATGTTTTTTCGTAAAAATGCATTTTTTTTTAGATATATAATTGAAAACTACATTAATCCCCCATTACGCTCGAAAGATTAAAATCGGAATAATATTATAATTGGAAAATAATAGAAACTGCTTTAGCAATTACACAGTAAATTTTCGAATCTCATGAAATTTTGTATTCTCCATCGTGAATAAAGTTAATTAACGCATTGCTAGCTACAATGAAGTTTCTTGCAGATATATGATATATTGTTTCAAATAATAAAAGTAATTTTCATTCATAAAATGATTGAAATCGAGTATATAGACGGACGTAGTGAAATTAGCCTATAATTAAAGGCCAGCAAGAGGGCTATGGAGACCTCTCGCGAAGACTCCGGAACTACTGATCAAGATAAATATTTTATATGTGGCTTTCTTATACCCTACACTACTGGACAACTGAACCTGGTATCAGAGCAAGATGGCCATGTTGTTGCATGTTTATACTTTAGTTTTGACAAAATATACAGTTAACATATACATTAAAATATGCATTAAAATATAGAAAAAAGCTGTCTTTATCATGTTTGCACAATCAGTTAGCAACAATTAGCAACTTGTAACTTTTAACACCACAATTTGTAACTTCGAAATTCTGAGGGATGTTCTATGGGATATTTAGCTCTATAATCCTCTGAATCTGCGTGAACCGATTAAAATTTATCGTTACGTTTTGTACATAGTCATGAATAGTATCTTCTCTCTCTCTCTCTCTCTCTCTCTCTCTCTCTCTCTCTCTCTCTCCCCCCCCTCTCTTCCGTCTTCCTCTCCCTCCCGTTTGCACGTATATATACGCCATTTATAATTATTATATTAATATTGGTATATTCATCACCCCGGTGTGTCGCCGGGCGGAACGCGTTACATCTATCATTCTGTGAAACTTGGCTCGTTGTAGAGTCCCCGAGGAGCCTTTAATGCACATCACGATGCACGTTCGTTTCATTGTACGTCGAATGCGTATGCGTATACATCGCAATTAGTTAGTTACACTCTGACCTCTTTTGCCGGGCATGTATACAGCCGGGTAGATACACCTTAACGATCATTTACATATCCATTTACATATATCATAATGTTACGGCAATTTTGACACATCTCGCCGCTTGAATAATTGCGTTTTCGACCTAGCTGCGTGTAATTCCGTGCAGTTGCATAATTGCTATCTTAACGGAAATATCGGGGGCTCAGCGAGATTCCTTCTGGACATAATCACTCGCCATTCGGAACAGTTACGCTTCTTCCGCTCTGCAAGATCGATCGTCGTCGGCCGGACGGTCAGCGAAACGATCCAACTTTCCGAATCTATCCGTACCCGGGACTCCAGGAATTTGTCGAAAAATTTATTGCCAAAAAATTGCTGATTTCTGATATTTATGAAAAGCAAAGCTGTTTCTCTAGGACATTGTGAAGTATATACATATATCCCATAAAATTGCAACTGTATCTGACTTTACGGATTCCTCCTTTCCTCCCGAAAAGTTTTGTTTTGCGACTCGTTTGTGTTGATCCACGCCGTGGGATACGCAACAAACGCAACGTATAAGAGCTTAACGAATTTCTCTAAACAAATATACTACTCTCTCCGTGCGCGCCAGCACATCGTCGATACCGCCGACCTAAAGCCCCCATCGTGAACGTTTTGCACTTTCAAGATTTATGGACGTCTGCTTGTCGGTATACGGAAAAAAGGACCTACGCTGGAGTTACGAGGCACGTATATTTTTCTGTTTACAGAAATGGAGGTATAACGCTTTTAGTATTATAAACAATGTATCGCGATACACAACGTTTCGCGCGTCGTAAATTTACAGGTAACCTCCCTTGTGGAGCGTGGAAAAAAATCCGCTGAGATTAAATTTTTTTCGAGTCTACCTCCCTTCCTCTTTCTCACTTTCGTCCTCCTTCCCCCTCTCTCTCTCTCTCTCTCTCTCTCTCTCTTTTTCTCTGTCTTTCTCTCTCTATTTCTGTATTTTTACGGGAGATATTTTTGGTCCTTTCGAGCGTGCAATGGAACTGCCGCCGCGCGGGAAGCGGACTTACAGCAACGTCGCTGTTATTAATTTTTGATGTCGTATATTCCGTACGATTTCGACATTCTCGGCTGTATTTGCCGTGTTCGAGCGAGAAGATATACAAGCTTATCGCGCAGTTTCTTCCCACCCTCGCGTTTCTCGTTAGAAAGCCTGCCGCGAGCAGGCGTCGAGATATTATTATTCCGAATCGATTAAGGGCGACGCATTAATCATACCGGCGAGAGAGACCGGATCGTAAAGTGCGTGATGCCCTCGCGAATGATACACGCCTATTTTTTATCCCCGTCGCGAATGCGTGCGCGCTCCAATAAAAGAACAAAAAAACATAATATCCTCGTTGAACGATATATACCGAGAAAACTTCCCTGAATTAAATTCTCGAGAATGTTACCGAGAGCGCACCACCAACCTCCTTCTCGCCACGCACCCTTTCGCCTAACTCGTTTATCCCCTGCCCTCGGGGAAAAAGTGCGTAAAGTCGCGCGTTTCGCCGTGAGTAATATACGATGCCATTAAGTAGATATACAAGAGGCGCTTTAATTCTCTAAAGAGTAAATCTCCTCTTGGATTTGCGGCACGAAAAAATGCTAAGCGGGAGCGCCGACTTGCACTAACTTCGCCGCGCAGTTTAATATTACTAATTGCTCAAATTTAATCCTATCGCGACACGTGAGATTTGTGAGCCCCTTGCAAACGCAAGAGCGTCTCATTATGCAACAAACTCCAAGACGGTGAACGCGAGTCTCTCTCTCTCTTTCTCTCTCTTTGAATTGATAGGTCAATTATTTGTATTATTTTCTTCTCTCTTTTTTTTCTAGTTTTTTTTCTAAATAATAGAGATACTTGCATTCACACGTTGGTTATATTCGGCGTCTTTCGACAGTTGTGCTATTGTAAGCATAATTTTAGTTTATATATCTAATGAAAAACTTGTAGCATCATTCACTATCATTATGTCTGAATATAATGTTTATTAATTTTTTCTTAGTTTTTGATCTAGAGCTTTAACGCGTACGTCCTAGATTTTGTTACAAATTATCTATACGGCGTGTTACGGAAACAACTTCCGAAGCTCTCGTGTGGACATAGTACGGATTAAGGTGAACATAAAAGTCTTACACCGGATATTTACGATATTCGCAAGAATTATCGAGATATTAATTAAATATACTGAACAAAAAAGTTCTCTTTTTTCCTAATAACTTGTAGATTTTTAGTTATTGATTAGAGAACATTAATATATTATCGCGAGCGATTATTCGCCAGTTTTCTTTAATAATTAAAAATTTTATTGTTCACTGTTTTGTTGATTTAATGTACAAACACACAATGGCAGACATCTCCACTACAGCTCATCTATCATATCTCACGTGATTATTCACAAATCTTCTTTAATTAATATCTCGATTATTATTGCGAATATCACAAAACAGTGTAGGACTTTTATGTTCACCTCAATCCGTCTGCACGAGAACTTCGAAGGTTGTTCTGGGACATCCTGTATAAATATGTGTGTGTATATGCGCGCGCGCATTTGCGTGTGTGTGTGCGTGTAGTTGGTCATAGTATTTTATTTATATTTTTATTTTCATATCCTAAATCTGGCATCTTTATTTTCTTGATTCTTGGTTATTATAACTTCTAAGAGGTTATTGAACCTCAAAGTATTAATAAACTCTATTCTACTGCACTTTCTCCTCTTCCCCTTCTTTCTTTTTCTCACGGTTGTGTCACGAGTGTGTGAGCCTAAGTTTTCATTCAATCCGAGTAACTCGAAAGAGGCGACTGCATCGTGAACGTGAAAGGAATGACCGTCGACAAGCAAAGCGGGCCCGCGAATTCCATCAAATGCATGTGCTTTCAATAGTCGTCGTCGTCGTGTTCTTACCGAAACGCGAAATAAAAATGCAAACAATTGTTGCCGCCGGCACGGGAAACGATAAAACAGCAACACATCGTCCTCGTAACCGTAGCCGACGTCGTAAAAACGTGGAAAAGCGACAAAACGCGGCGTTCTCGGGATCATTGCGCGCTCGCGCGCGCAGGGGGATTATATATCGTCGACTTCCGGGTATCGAGGTAACACCTCTCGGGAAAAATCGCTGCGTTTTAACGACGACCGTGGAGGATCGTGGGCGAAGTGGGAATGAAGAGGGCGTTATAGATCATGTTTAAACAGGACTTAGTATTCAAGGCTTCAGCATTTTTTCCCGTCATCCCTCAGGATAATGTTTTTCTTAGGAAGCTCTGGGATAATACCTCTTTCCTAGGAATTCCCAAGACAGCGGCCATTCATCTTGCCCGTCGAGGTGGCCGTCCTCTTTCTCGTCGATTCTTACTTTCAGACAAGCAATCGAAAAATAACACTTCCACGCAAAGCGTAACGAGAGAGAGAGAACGAGAGAGAGAGAGAGAGAGAGAGAGAGAGAGAGAGAGATGCGTACGATAAGCGAGAGATCCTGTCCTGGTCCGGTCGCGCGAGTCGCCAAATTTCCGGCGCAACCTGCAATATTAATCGCCCGCTGAGCACTTCGCGCGTATTTTCCGGCGTGGACCTGTTATTCGCGCGAAATAAAACGTTTCAAGAATTGGAAAAGTTAATTGCCCGGCAATCAATTCGTCCGTGACACGTTTCCACCTCCGATCACTCGGGATGGCTCGTTTGGATTTTATTCTTAATCTAACAAACGTAAACACAGCGGCGCAATTCGACCGCTTTATGAAGGACGTTTTATGAAGCGCGATGAAAACCGCGCCGAAAAGCATTACCATCAGCACCGACGTGACGGCGGCTTTTAATCGTTGACTTTAAGCGACACTGATTGACGCGACCGGCCCTGTCGACGCGTCAATCGCGCCGCGCATATAACACGCGTGATTTTTGTAACGGTCGCTCGCGCGTAAATCGCTGATTTTCGAGGCTCGCCCGCGCGCGAGCGCTCACTTCTCTTTGGGGGCGGCCGTTTGCCAGGCCGCCCCCAAATTTGCGAGACAAATATTGAATTTGAATATTTCGCGAGCCGCCGCTGAAAAGGCGGGTCATCGCTGTTAATTCATCCGGGAACTGATTACGATCGGCGATTACAGTTAATCAACATTAAATTATCGGCACGTACATACAATTGCGCGCGCGGCAGCGGCGACGGCACGTCGACGGTCGCATTTATTTGCTTATTGTATCAGTACATTAATTTTCTCTTTTTAATTTATTATTTATACATCTCTCTCTCTCTCTCTCTCCCTCTCTCTCTCTCCCTCTCTCTCTCTCTCTCTCTCTCTCTCTTCCTCTCTTTCTCTTCCCTTCGCGTACGCATATCTCGGTGTATTAATCTGGAATATTAACGAGAGGTGCCCAGCGCACGGCATGAGAGAAACAGAGAGAGAGAGAGAGAGAGAGAGAGAGAGAGAGAGAGAGAGAGAGAGAGAGCGTCGTGTTCGGCCGCGTCTTCGACGTGCGCGACCTATCAACCCGATAACGTCCAGCCTTTCCGCGTGGAAATTACAGGATGCATACCCCAGGAAATCGAATGACCTCGCTCTGCAGCGCGGCTTTGAGGGTACGCCGAGGCGAAGCGAGGAAATTACGGGCGCGTTCACGGGTCACGATGCGAACTTAAGGGCGATACCGCTGTGTGCAGTGCTGGCGTGTTGCACCGGCCTGGTCTCGTCCCTTTTTGCCGGACTGGTGACGCCAGCGCAAAAAGGAGCGTTTGGCCTTGCCGATGATCGGGAGCGCGGAAAATGCCACGCCTCGCAGCCGGAGCTTTAACCCCCGGGGGGAAACATGCGCAGCCTGTAACTCCTCCGGCGCGACTTGCACCGACAACCCAGATCAGCAAGCTCTGCGTTAGCGACTTCGCGATGCTCCCCGCGCTCGAGGAGATTACATAGTCCCGACTATACAAAACATCCCCCGACGTGGAATACACATCCGGTTAACACGGATTAAAACGCACCACAGTGCAAACGCGACCCTCGGTTGCCGCGATTCTTATTTTTCTTGGTTGTACCAGAGGGATGGAGAAAGTTATAAAGAGAGAGGGAGAAAGAAAGAAAGAAAGAGGAAAGGAAGAAGAGAGAGAATCGTTGGAATCATGGAAGAAGTCTTCTTCCCGTCGCCGCGAGACAGCAGTTCCGATAAAGTTAGTCGTGAGAACCGTGCGGTCGTTGGAAAAATCGCGCGCAATCCAGACTAGCGTCCATATGTCGCGCAATGTGTTCGTCGGAAATTCTCGACGCGTGCGGGAAGACTGAGGGGTTGCGAAGGAACGCTGTCGCTGTCGACAGAAAGGGAACGCGGTAGAGAGACAGAGAGAGAGAGAGAGAGAGAGAGAGAGAGAGAGAGAGAGAGAAAGACAGAGAGAAAGAAAACAGAGCAGAGAGGGAGAGAGATAGAGATATATACGGTTGTGGTTTTCTCGCCACCTAATTCAATTTGCGAAAAGGCTCGGTCGCCCCATACTCCGAGCCGCCGCCGCCGGTCGTTCTCTCAGTCATCTCGTCAATTGCGACAATGTATCGACGCGGCGCCGCCTCGGGCGACTCGCAAATCTCATGGCTCATACGCGAAACAACCCGGCGCGAATTTCGCGGCGACAATGGAGAGCTGGGGTGCGAAATTTCGCTCGCGAGACTTGCTCAAGTCAACCGGGCAGAGGAGCAGCGGGGAAGGGGAGAGAGAGACAAAGCGCGAGTGACTACAATGTCGATATATAGTTACAGAGAGAGCGGCAACAGTCGTGTATTTACTTTACGAAGCGGGATTTACGCGATCAGCACGTTTACACCGGTTTACAAGCATTATCTGCCGCGAGTGCGAACAGTTGCTGCGTAAACTCGAGCGTAATTGGCGAGTCCCGATGATACGATCATTAGACCGAATGAAACGCTGACGGGCCCCTGAACGCGATTGCGACAACTATACCGTGCGAATCTCTTTTCGACGCTCGCCGATTCGGTGCATCATCGACCCCGGTCGGAGTTCTGCTCAATCTTTGTCGCTTCCAGCCGCGATCAATTGATCGCGACGCGATCGAGGACCCGCCTGGGTCTGACGAGCCCCCAACGAATATCTCGCCCTATGAGGTGCGTGGCCGTCTTGTTGATCGAATGATTACCGAGAGAGAAGGAACAAGCATCTCTCAAGGGGACGATTCACTTCGCGATTCAATTAATCGCCGTGCTTAAGGCTCGTGCCAAGTGGCACAGCGAAGAGTGGCCCGAGCTCGGACCAATGCGAGCGTTTGCCAAACCGTAAAGCGGCCGGGGTCCACTCTCCTTAATTAACTTACCAGTCGTAATGATCGCCGGCTGCGTGCGCCCGGACGTTTAAGATTCTATTTGCGCAACCGAGCTGCATTTGCGGAGAAACACGCACCCCGCCGCGAGCGAGACGACTGCGGAGGGTTGTACAGCCGGGGGGATATCCGAGGAACGTGTCGCGGCCGAGATCGGGCGAACCTCACCACCGGTAAATCTCACCGCTCTCATACAGACTCGGACGTGGAGAAGGGGTGAGGTACAACGGAACAAACGGAACCCCGACGACGGCGAGGTAGCTCGGGAGTGCGAAATTTCGGTCGCGGAGACGTGACGCGCATAAAAAGGGGCGCTGCGCGACACTCCCCAACACTCCCCGTGAAGCGGGATTTGAGTGGCTGAAGAGCAACAACCGGGGACGAGCCGAGCCGTGTGCCAACGCCGGGCTCTCGCTCGCCGGGTCTGGTTTGCACGACACATATTTGTTTCGCTCCGCGAGCGACGTGGGAAAACAGCGCGTAAATTACGAAGTCAACGGGCGCGAGATTCGTCTTTCTTGCCCCCTTCTTGCCGCGGGGTGGCGCAACCGACGCGCCGGCAACCGCAGTGGGATAGAACGCGCGCGCGGGTTGAAAACTCTGACCGCACGCGAGAGAACTGCCCGCTGACGTGGCTGCAAATAACGCCACCAGTGCGTTTCCGCGAGCTTATTACGAATGAGTCATCGCCGCCCGAGCGGTCGGTCGTTTCGAGCCAACGCGCATAGCGCGGTTTAACGACGTGATTTAATGAAAGCTCGAAGGTCGAAGCGACCAGCGAGGATATGTTTCGGAAAATTCGCGCACGGATTCCCTCTCTATATTTAACCCTCTAATCCAATGAACGCAATATATGTGTATGTGTAGATTTACTTTAGGCCTTCCTCGAATGTTTGATGTTGGCAATGGTTCTGTCGATGCAATACTGTCGATCTATCTCAAATAGAGGTATATTCTTTGTTCCTGAAGCCATGGTCTTCCAGTTGAAGAAACCAATATGGCGATCGTGAGCAGAGCAGAATCGTTGATGCTCGAAATTGTGCAAAGTTTCTCACGAAGAGAAGTAAGCAAGGAGAGTGGCCGAGTTCTCATAAACTTAGCATAGTTACCACTTCGTGGCATTCGAAATCTTAAATTAAAATTAAAATTAAAGATTTAATTAAATCTTAAATTTTTTATAAAATTGTAGCTGTGCGCGATGGGTAATTAAAAAATATGTAAGTATCAAAGTATAATGCATCCCATCATTTGGAAGAAAATGACCCACAAATATACATATTCAAGATAAATCATCAGGACCACCAAATAGTTATTGACCAATTTTGCTAATTACAACGGAATTATTCGATTAAGTTAATTGGAGCTTGGCCACTCTAAATTAATAAATATTATTAGCATTTATAATACATATTATTTTATTAATAAAGACTTTCATCCCCTTCTACCTCATCAAACTATCATCTACCTTCGATACAACTAAGGTTTTTCTCGATTTTTCTCCCCTTAAGGTGCTTAAAAAAATCCCCCAAATGATTGAAACCTTTTTTGATCTTCTAGTTAAAGACTGCATAGCTTTCTTCTGAAACATAAATTGCCAAGTATTTTATTTTTAATGGTTATCCAACGAGAAAATAGTTCAGAAACGAAGACTTTTTAGAATGGCCCGGACAATCCTACCCTTTTAAGATGAATAAGTAAAAATAGCTCTAGTTGAATCAGTAAAAAGAGTATTTCATCGATAATCAGGAAGTATTTATTGATTTTCAGTGGAAACATTCTCACTTTACTGTCCTATTTTACACCTCATTGATTTAGGCCAGTGGAAGCGAAATTTCACTGTAAAATCTATAATACATAAATTTATATATGCGGTGGCAAATTCAACTTTCTGCATTAGTGGCAATGGAATTAATGGCTTCGATGTGATTCGTATGCAATGACACTGTCTGTGTTCGCAAACTACGTCAATAATAGGAACAGTCGCCGTTATTAACTGATCCCTTCAGCGAGATATTACTGATTGGGGTGCTATATTGTGCTATATTATGATTAAATTATCAGTTATAAATATAGCATTTCAGTGAGGATACATTTATTACTTCAGTTACATTGCTAAAAAGGAGAGATTTAGTTTACAAAAACACTATCTTAATCACACTCAACCTTTCACATCTCATATTAAATCTTTTTCTACCTATATTCTTATCCTAATATCATAGCAATTAGTTTGTACAGTACACAATTTAGATTTCCAGCCTTTTACTTGTTACTACTTTACTTATTGCTATTTTACTTGTTACTATTATCACGATCATTACATTATCTAATCTACTTATCTTATTCTAACTTTTCTATCTACTGCCACAACATTATATTGCTTCTTTTCGCTTTCTTTACATTTTCCACCATAATCCAGCCTTTTATCGTCCTACGTATTTCCATCCTTATTCCTATTTTTTCTTTTCTTCTTCTCAATCTTCCTCCTATAGCATTTCAGTACAATATAGTACAAGTATTAATTGTATTTTAGAACAGTTCTCATTAGAAGAGGATTAATTGCGACGTTGAAAGCTTGAGTAAGGTGCAAGATCTCACGTTTTATGATATCATTTCGATATTCGTGAATGAAGAGTGCAATAAGCCGTACGAGGAGACATTTGCGAAAACCTAACACCGGCGAGACGAACGGAACGAGCCTGTCTTGAATTAAAGTGCTCGGAGACGCGGAATAATGCGTATGGAGCAGATCGAACTCCGCGAGTTACTCAAGAAAATTCTCGTAATTCGATCTTCCCGGGGACATTCGAACAAGTTTAGTCGCGTCGAATTTAGGACATCGCTCGCGTCTTATTGCTACTTAGAAAACTCGCTCGTTTCTAAGTCGCCCCGCGACCCGCCTCGAACAGACGGCCCCTCTTCGTGGGGCGCGAACTCGACTGCGTTTACTCGCGTTTGCGCGTGCCAACTTAAAAACGAATATTTCATCGACAAGTTATTTGAGTTGCGTGCTTCGCCAGAGCCGCGATAAAGCGGCTGTTGACGTGCAAATATTTGAATTTTGTGTAATAAATACTTGTTATATGGTTGTCGTATATCGTATTTAACGCGATCGCTTCCACGTTTCGACTATCACGTAGCGAATATATATATATATATTGGCTCCCGGTAACCCCTTTTCCGAGTTATAGAACGTCGATGTTCGAAATAAAACGTGTATCGTGTCGGCCTATTTATCGACCGGAAGTCGATAAACCGATGCTATTGGGAATGGGGAAAACCATGTGGTGTTTCTTTAATGCAATGCAATAGAACGCGACGCAGCGCGAGAAGGCGCCCGGTGATTTCAGAAGTAGAAAACAGCTCTCTCTTCCTCCCTCCCTCTCTCTCTTTCTCCACTGAATTTAAAGTTAATTTTTACGCGGTCTTGCTTGAGCATGATAATTGTATCAGCTGATATATGATGTTACAAATTTAGCGCTGTTTTTATTTTTACGGCTATACGGCATTTGTTTGTTTACTCATAGTATATTACTTTG
>NW_022639663.1:308786-313510 GCF_010583005.1 Odontomachus brunneus | reverse complement strand
CTCCCCCCTCTCTCTCTCTCTCTCTCCCCCCTCTCTCTCTCTCTCTCTCCCCCCTCTCTCTCTCTCTCTCTCCCCCCTCTCTCTCTCTCTCTCTCCCCCCTCTCTCTCTCTCTCTCTCCCCCCTCTCTCTCTCTCTCTCTCCCCCCTCTCTCTCTCTCTCTCTCCCCCCTCTCTCTCTCTCTCTCTCCCCCCTCTCTCTCTCTCTCTCTCCCCCCTCTCTCTCTCTCTCTCTCCCCCCTCTCTCTCTCTCTCTCTCCCCCCTCTCTCTCTCTCTCTCTCCCCCCTCTCTCTCTCTCTCTCTCCCCCCTCTCTCTCTCTCTCTCTCCCCCCTCTCTCTCTCTCTCTCTCCCCCCTCTCTCTCTCTCTCTCTCCCCCCTCTCTCTCTCTCTCTCTCCCCTCCCTCTCTCTTTCTCTCATGCACCATTAATCCGTTTTTTATAAACCGTTTCCATTTGCTTAATTTTCTTTGCCTTGTTGTTTTATTTTATATTTTCTTTAATTTCTTATTTGTTTTATTTTATAATGTCTTATTTTCCTAAATGCTTTTTACGTTTAAGAGAACTATATATGAGAACGTACAATAAATGAAACTCTCTCTTACTCCACCTCCCCCTCTCTCTTTCTTTCTCTTTTTCTTCATGACTTTTCCGTTTTTAATCGCGGTTCTTCTTACTTACAAACTATTTATTTTTCCATCATCTTATCTCTCGGAAGCGCGGATGTTACGAACTGTTGAATTACGTTTCGACTTATTGTACTAAAATTTACAATTTCTCATTCTCTGTACAAGCTGCCTATGAAATTCTTCACTAAATGAGTTAATGTTCCATCTATTGTTACTTTTAGACGTCTTCTTTTTTGCTTTTCTTTCGGAATATAAAAGATGTGTACTTAATGTATTACCTCGGTACTGAATTTACATGCCTTACGCTTATCGTCTTTGTTTCACACACCACACGCTTATACGTTGTATCGTTCATGTCTCTTAGCGCTTTAATTAATGGCTTGCTGTACTCTACGTAGATTCTAATGTATGTTTTTGTCATGTTCTAAACCTGCATGCGATTCTATATAACTGCATTTATTTGTTACTATTTTGTTACTTTATTTACTTGTACTTTAGTTTGTAACTTTTGCTTTACTCTATAATTGTTTTGCTGTGTTTATTGTGTACATCTTCTTTTTTCTACGCATTAAATTAGTTAGATTCTTATTATTTCTAAATTTTTCTTTGTAACCCGCCCAAAGTTCTATTCAAGTTATTGTAAACTCTAAGAGATTTTTAACCCCAAAATCTCAATAAACTCTCTCTCTCTCTCTCTCTCTCTCTCTCTCTCTCTCTCGTTGCACGACATAGTATCCAAAAATACGACGGCGAATCGAGATTCCCGCACGTGGCTCTCAGCCTCAGGCGAATTTTTCCGGGCTCTCGCCCGGAAACGAGCTGAACTTTTTGATTTAACGTCGCCTCGCGCAGTTACTGATGAGTTGGCGGAGATCCAGTCGCTTGAATGCTTTCTGGAGCATCTTGTCGCTATTGTGCTAACCTGGAAGCAATCTCAATAGTTTTATGTCATTTCGCCCGGTAACTCGCGACACTGTCGCGTCGTCCGTTCACGGAGCTTCGCAGCATTTCGTCGGAACGCGGCGACATCGCGCACGCGTCCTTTCGCGCAAGCGAAATATTGTTTTCTCAGCTAAAGTGGTTAATCTTCTCTCTCTCTGTCTCTCTCTCTCTTAATTTGTGGTGCGCCACGA
This sequence comes from Odontomachus brunneus, assembly GCF_010583005.1. Lineage (NCBI taxonomy): Eukaryota > Metazoa > Arthropoda > Insecta > Hymenoptera > Formicidae > Odontomachus > Odontomachus brunneus. Next base: position 311,752 of record NW_022639663.1, on the reverse strand, counting down.
AGGAAAAATAGCGGGGGCAAGAGGGGTGTGTGACATTTTCACGATCGCGGGCGCGGAATTAACGCGCGGCTTTGTATTTCGACGTCGGTACAGAGAAGTCGGGTGCGCTCGATTTAACGTATACGTAGGATAACGTTGTATCGATTCCGAGCTGTATCCCGCAGGGGCAAGTCCTTTAATTGAAGGATTATTTACTTATCTGTGCTCCGCAATTTTGTCTCAATCCTTCGTGGCGTCCTGGATGCGCCGTGGAAAAGAAAAGAGGCTCCGCGCCGCGGAAGAAAAAGGCACAGTTCTCCTGAAACCTCCTCCTCCGGAGTTATCGCGTGTCAAACAATATTTCAAAAATGAAAGCTCGTTAAAAACTCATTAAAGAGGGAAATGTCAATCACTCGCGATATAAAGAACGACAAAATGTTTAGCATCAGAAATTCACGTAAAATGCGTTAAAAAATAATGCTTTATCTCGAGACTTTCTTGTTAAGGCAGGAGGGATCGAGGTATTTCGAGGAAATTTTTAATATTTTAACTCGTTATAATAGCTGAATATACTCAAAACATGCGAAGCAAGTAGAATGAAGCAAATGTCCAGTGACGAGACGTGTGTGCGTGCCGCAACATTAGGCATTAATCGATTAAGATATTTCTTTGACTAAAATAATCGACAATTGTTGAAGACATTGCTTAATAAAATTCAATTTTTATATTTATTCAATTTATTATATTTCGAAGTATCTTCTTATTATTAACGTTAAATACATCTAATACTCATGTTCTTGAAGTCGAGTCTCATGTTCTTGAAGTACCGTCTCTTAACCGCATGTCTTTCCGACTCAAGTGTCAAAGGGAAAGCAAGTCTATTTGAATCAAATGTCTCGCGCACTCATTAATCATGGGCGTCGTCAACATAATTTTAAGGGCGCAATGAACAACGCAGCCTACGGTTCGAGTGGACTGTGGCGCGGGCAGCAAGCGGGCCCGATGAATTGAACATGTACTTTCGCGTTTTGCTTTCGTTTTCTTCCTTCTCTCTTTTGCGCTCAAAAAAAACGGACGTATAATTGAAGCAAGAAACGAAATCCTCAATTTTAAAGAATCATAGACCAATCTCGAACCTAGTAAGTAACCAAAAAGAACCTAAGACAAGCTTAGGCAGTGATTTGCGGTCACTTTAAGCTGCCCGTAGATTATCTCGGACGTTGTTACCAACGGTTCGGTTTTGGTAACCGTATGAATGTTTTACGCGACATTTCATATCCTTTCAAATAAATTGCCTGACGATAAGGTTCAGACGGCGTCTCGCAAACGCCAGTAAAGAATTAAAATCTATTAAATATATTCAGCAACATATGCTTTATATGTACAGTTGCTTTATATGTAACAGAAAGCTGCATTAAAAATGACATAAAGGCTAGTTTGTGAGCGACATAGGGCTGCTTAATATTCTATTTTTCGATAATCTAGTTATATTTTATTTAATGTTTGATATATTTAATGTTATTTTCTTCATTTTTTTGTAAATTATCATTTTAGTTATATTTTCAATTTAATATAATTTCTTCTCTTTCAATTATATTAAAAATTTTTTAAATAAAAAAGGTATAATACTTCATCTTTAAAGCGTTTTTTCATGCTCATTGAATCTCATGTATTCAAACAGCCATCAATAATCTAAAATCAACCATTGTGTATAAAATCGCAAATAATTGTATCAGTTGTTGAAATTAATTATTAGTCACGCTTTCGTGTGATTGATTGTACACTAATTATTGGGCGCTGTGTAAATAATTTCGGATTATTCAGGTAAAATGAATCGATTGTATTCTTACGTCGTTATGATTTTATATATGTATCGTTTTAATCTACACGATCTTCTGCGATCCTTCGCATATACATTGTATTACAAAATTATAATGACAAAAGTACGATTGTTTCCTTATGCTTGACAGATTTAAAATGATGTATTATACAACTAATAATAATAAACTTCGAACAATCGGCTCAATCATTCGTGATTACATGTACGACTATGATTAATTTTGATAATAGATTTGTCGATTATTTTAGTGAAAGACGATTTCAATCGATCGATACGCAACACTGATTCTAGCTAATCGCGAATAAAACGCACGTATTGATCAGCGTAGACTCACTTCTTTATAATCCGTCCACCTCTATTCAAGTTATTATAAACTCTAAGGGGTTTTTAACCTCAGGGTCTCTAATCAATAAACTCTCTTTTTCTCATCACATGACATCGTATCCAACAATCACTTACATGAAAGTTCGATTAATAATTAATTTCGTCAGTCGACGAAACTGCTTGTGATTTTAATTTTTAACTGCATTATAATTTTTCGTTTTATGTATGATGATTGGTTAGTTTCGATTATTGTTCTCTCGAATAGTGGTCAAAGACAACTTTAATCGATCGATACCCGACACTGGCGTAGATTCTCTCTGTTGCCGAGTGCTAAAATGTTCTGAGCGCGAGATCCCATGGCGCAAGAAAGTATAAGAATCGCGTAATGTAGCGATATTCTTTTTTCACCGTCTCGCCGCTGCTACGCTCTCCAAATATCAAAACATTTCCAATTTCCATGCCCGGCGCTCTTCTTGACCCGTCTATAATAATAATAATATCGCCGTCCCGAGGTATCCGGCTTCAAGTGACCCGTACGATCGGCCGGGTACGTGCGTGGATACGAAAACGCCGGCTACCAGATTCCGACTCTAGGACGACGGATGATAAATGACGCCGTAATGTTCCGGACAGACGCTCGCGATCGCCGCTAGCTGGCTGGCTGGTTGGCTAGTCGGACGTTTCGCTACGTTCTTTAATTTAATTCAACGTCGACCCATGTCATTATTACACTTCTTTACAACACACATACACACAAACATATATATATATATATATATATATATATATATATATATATATATATATATATATATATATATAT
>NW_022639663.1:303775-307019 GCF_010583005.1 Odontomachus brunneus | reverse complement strand
ATATATATATATATATATATATATATATATATATATATATATATATATATATATATATATATTGTACCTTATTATCAAACTCCATATCGCGCTGTCGGTACAAATATTCCTGAGCGTTCCCATAAGACAAAAAAACAGAATCGCGTATCTTCGCGTCGTTTAACTAGAGAGTCTCATAGGGAGAGTGGGCAAACTCTCTCGACCATGTGACCGAATCTCTGATTGGTCCCGGACGCCGGAATCCCTTGTGTAGATATAGGTAAAAGTACAGAGAGTAGGTAAGAAAAGCTAGAGATTAAAGTCGAAGTTGGTTCGTTGCGCCAACAAATCAAAAGAGATCTTTTAATGTGTTGCAAACATCCAGTGTTCCAATTCAAATACACATCTCTTCTAATAAACTCAGATAAACAATATTACAAGAACGGAGAGTAATTGCGTTCATTCAAATTGTTTCATAACTGGTGGGAAGTGAGAACACCTGGAGCGTGCTGTTACTTAGCGAATATCTCTACACCTATCAAGACATCTCGTGTTGCCGTGTGAGTTAGTGATCCAAACGTTACGTTGGCAACGTTTGGAGATAGTTTCCTATGAGAACAGAGAGAGAGAGAGAGAGAGAGATAAAGAGAGAGAAAGAGAGAGAGAGGCCACAAGTTAACTTAAAGTGAATGAAAATATCCTTAGTTTATCTAATATCACTCCACAATGCAACAAACTGTACACACTTACTTATCTATCGGAGTTTTTAATTGTTATTTTAATTTTGTTATGTATCTGAAGTAACACCCGGTACAATCTGACCTGATCAGAATGGGTAATGACGTGAGCAAGGAAATCGGAAAATCTTTTGAACATCAAAAAAAGACGAATCTACTATGTGTAATGACGATGAATCAGAAGATGTAATTTCTATGGCTGAAAAATCAAATGAAATTTTCTAATGTTCAAAAAACTTTCCGACTTCCTTGCTCATGCTATTATCATGTCAGATTGTACCGGGTGTACTTCAGATACATAACAAAATTAAAATAACAATTAAAAACTCTGATAGATAAGTAAGTGTGTACAGTTTGTTGCATTGTGGAGTGATATTAGATACACTAAGGATATTTTCACTCACTTTAAGTTAACTTGTGGCCTATTCTATGTTACATTTGTAATGAATTTGAAAAAAAATAATACTTGCACACTGTGTGCAATTGATCACATAAAGAATTGTAATGCTATGAACCGACTAGATAATTATGTATGTCAATTATTGTACTGTTAAGAAATGAAAAAATTCGCGAATATTGTTACATGACACTCTGTCATTATCTACTTCTGTCGAATAATAGTATTCAGTATCAATATTTGTTTGACAATAAGTAACATTTCATAATAATTAAAAAGAATAACTAAATATGTGTATATATGTATATATATATATATATATATATATATATATATATATATATATATATATATCATATTCAGTAAATCTTCCTTTTTAGATTTTTATTTTGTCAATAAATATTTTCTAGATTTGTTGACAAAACATTTGTTGTATATAACCGTTTACAATAATTTTTATGCTTAGATGAGCATCATTGTTCTTCTTTCTCTTACTGACGGAAACCCGATCGTTATAGTATGTAAACAAGCTTTTCTTACCTATTCCTATACCTGTACATCTACACAGGGGACTGGCGCGCGAGACCAATCAGAGGAGATTCGGTCGCGTGATCGAGTTTGCCACTCTCTCCCTGTGAGAGCTCTCGACGTTTAACGGTCGGTGAAGCAATGGACACACGCGGTGTTCACCGTTTATTCAGACCGAAATAATGCTTGAAGGCCGTCAAGGCAGCAAATAAACTGTCTATAGGCCGTCTGCAAAATGAATGCGTGCGCGTTGTCCTAAAAGCTGCAAGAGCATGCTAAAAGCACGCGAGGCGCGCTGCCGGAACGGCCAATAAACGTCATCATCGTGGGTGATACACGTCGCGAGGGTGAGTTGTGCGTCGCCCAGGCCGAGTCGTCAATTAATAATAAAACGGACGAGACATATAACAAGCGAATGCGCTCCCGTATTTTTAGCCGATCATTAAACGGACTCACTTTCTCAGAGGATCTGATCAACGAGCACAATTTCTGCTGTTTATAAAGCTCTCGCTCTCTCTCTCTCTCTCCCTCTTTCGGCTCCTCACCGGACGAGAGTAAGCAACGCCTCTTTATTTTGCCGCCGTCGCGTAGATAACAGCGTTGCGAAATTACGGCCCTTTATTATATACGATAATAGGCAAAGTTCAAGCCTGGAACTTAACCGCGGCGTACATTTTCCAAGGGATAAGATGTTTCCTTTTGCTCTCGACCCGCCGTCACGACAACTCTCACCAGTCAGGGATGGATAGTAGCTTTCTGGTGCCTGAGCCTAATGATCTCGCTAGGGTGCCTCCTCGCGGTAACGAGCCGTAATCGAGCGCGCGGCAGGAATAGAGAAGAAACCGTGGCGTCGCGAATACACTACATTGAAAAATTGACAAATGCTTCTGCAGGAATTTATTCCGACGGTCGTGGGATTTCGGGAGCTCGGGACTTCCGTCAGTTCCCGCCGTAGATCCACCACTGCTCTCGCCACCCTCGTCGTCGTATCAAGCTCCCTCCGCTCGCGGAAGTGTTTCCGCAACGCGTATGTTGCCTCACCCGGATTCGACGAGCGCGTTTACGAACACAGCCGTTTACCTGGGACACGTTCACGGACACGGGTCGGGACACCAGACCGGCCCGGTTTAAGGCGGGATTTACGTAGATAAGCGTTTCTCTCGCGCCGAATCGCCGAGGGATCAAATCGAAAAAAGGTCGCCCTCGAGCTAGGGGGTAGCCCTCGATCCACTCGTGGAGATAAATGCCTCCGCACGCTGATAGAATAACCGAGGTCGCGTGCCGTCAACCGGAACGTAATGTCGAAAACGGGACCGGATATCATTGCGTATCACCCGTGCGCGCGCGCGCGCATAGGATCCCTGTGTATGGATACTACAGGCGGATTTCGTAGCGCCGGTAATCCGGAAAATTCTCTTCCTCGTCGAATTTCCAGTTCGAATCTGAACTCCAGGAAGCAGCTTTTAGTAGCTTTTAGCAGCAAACGTTAATACCAACAGCAAACATCGGTAATGGTAATCTCGAGAGAAATTCGACACGCGCGAACCGTTATAAATATTTCCCCTCTCTCTCTCTCTCTCTCTCTCTCTCTCTCTCTCTCTCT
>NW_022639663.1:295883-303228 GCF_010583005.1 Odontomachus brunneus | reverse complement strand
TCTCTCTCTCTCTCTCTCTCTCTCTCTCTCTCTCTCTCTCTCTCTCTCTCCCCCTCCATCTCGCACGCGCGCGCGCGCTCTCTCACACTCGCTCTCGCTCGCTTGCCCGCTGCAAATCATTTGGTCGGTGCTTATTATCGCGGTGTCCCGACGGGACCGATGTCCTAGGACGCATGGTAAACTCCATTCTATCGGATTATACCCTCTCCTCGTCTAGCTAAGGGAAGAGGGGACGAGAGGCAGGACATAGCTTCGAACGTGTTTCATGCACGTGTGATTCCATCGCGAGTAAACGGAGGAAGATAAAATTTCGTGGAAGACGGAAAGCTCCGGCGTGTTTCAGCCGCGCGACACGTCCTTTAAATAGAATCAACACAGACAGAAGACACGATCGCCGTCGCTTCCTCGGCAAGCACGCTCGACCAAGTTTGCGGTTCTACGGATGGGCGGTGTTGGTTACGCGGCATGAACGTCTCCAGGCGATCGACCGACCGACCGGCTGATCGATCAGTCTCTAAGCCTATTATCAACAACCGTTGTACGTCGGAGTAACTAGGTAGCCGCTCACTTGGCATATAATGACCGTGCGGCATGTGCATTTGTATGTTACGTGTCGTTGACTCGCGTACACAGTCAGGTGGGGCTTTAACCATTCTTATGTCATGCACGGAGCGCTTTCTCTCTCCGTCAATCGCGCGGGTTGAACGAACGGCGGACGATATTCTTACGGAGACGCATTTACCGAAAGCAAGATTTGATCATAACCCACCAAGCCTGGGTGATAATTACCAGAGATACTTTGGTGAAATAGTTTTACATATATAGATAAATATAATCAAATAATTTGATAAATATTAACAGGTAATCTTAACAAGGCTTGTGACCAAAACTTGGTGACTATTACCAATTTATGTGGTACATATTCCCAAAAAATTTGTGAAAAACATCATATTGTTTAGTGAAACTTACCACATTATGTGATAAATATACGAAATGTGTAATCAAATACTTTGGTAATAGTCTCACTATATTTAGTAAATATTATTACTGAATTACTTGACATTATTTGCCAAATCATTTAATTTCATTCAACTAAAAATGAAGAATTTGTTTCACTAATTATTTTGTAATTATTACCAGATGATTGGTAACTATTATAACTATTACTATATTTGATACTAATTGTATGTACTAAATATAACACACACTGAAATGCTCAACCAAATGCATTTGTTGACTATTACAAGATTTTTTCTATGAAGCAACGACTGTGGCGGGCTAATCGACGTGACGTGAGATGATTGTTGCGCAAGTTTGGGCTTGGGCGGACGATGAGGCCAGGTAATGCGTTACTGATTATGATCGTCAATGCACACTGCGGGTCGAGGGTTGAGCGAAATTACGAGCTGGTGGAGATGGCGGAGCGGTTATACCTCGTTTTCGCAATGCTGTCCGCCCGCGCGCAATCGCTAGGGATACAGAATATGAGAGTGAAGTTAAACGGCGATCCGTCGGCGATCGGCCAATAATGGATCCTTCACTAGGAAAATCAACATTTGATCCGATCGCAATTGCAGCGATCGGGAAAATGGGTCGACGGTGATAAATCCGTCGTAATTTACGTGACGCGTTGCGCGCGATCTATTTAATTCTTTAATGACGTAAAAATGTCATTTTGCATACGTTTTGCGGGCGGCGCGATGCATATGCATTCGTTTAAACGTTTTTTATTCCTCCTTTGGTTTATTGCGCTCGCGTAAATAAGAATTCCCAAGGCTACATGGCGCTGCGTTTTTGCACTTGCCCAGAAATCAGATTTTTCACACTAGGAGATTAAGTGGTAATATGAAACAAGACTGATTTTTTGCTCAAATAACTGCTACGATTTATCAATAACTGAAATACGCATGATCATTTTATTGATCACTGAAAGAGTCTGGTCTCTTATTTACAGTATTAAACCGCTTTGTTTCCTTTCTATTAAAGCTTGTCACAGGGTAAAATTCAAATGTTGTTTCCTGTCTTAATCGATAAATTTAACGTATCAGCTGTAGCGTGTCGATTAGTAATAAAATTAAACTTTAAAATCGCAAAGATAGTTATTTGGAAATATTTTTCTTACTTGGAAACTCATTGAGTCGTCTAAAAAATAGTGAAGGATGGTAATATAGATAACAAGATGTTCCATATTACAACCATTTTTTTTAAGAATTCCCATACCAAGAAAGAAATTAGAATGAGAAAATAAGAAACTCTTACGTTTTATACACTGGATGTGAAAATAAAGTTCTTATTTGAAATTTTTGCTTATAGGCCTGAAAGGCTTCTAAACGATTTCAATTATCGAGCTTATTTCTCTTAATCCTTTGCAGCACGATGAGTTATTCTGACCCACCTTTTTTGTTCAGTGTTCAATTATTTTAACCAATTACTTGACATTAAATACCGGTTTTTTGTAGTCTCTAGTACATGAATAAGTGTAAAAAAGAAGTAGGCAACCATATATTTTTATTTGTATAATCATTATAAATAAAAAATAGCTAAAAGTTTTATGAAAAGAATTAATTTTCTGCTAAATTATTATCAATATCAAAACGGCAACTATTTAGGATACTTATATTTAGGACTTATTTAGAACACCAAAATTATTTTTCAGAATTTTGTCAGATTTTTCGCTACGTTGTTCTTTATTATAAAATAATAATTTTGAAAAAATATGGTAAAATCAAAATTTTCTACTAAATATTGTGCAAATAAATAGTTTAAACATATCTTATAATGGTATCCCGGAAGTTTTTTGGATTAAATCCTAATCTAAAAGTCAGAATTCCCATATTTATTTTAAATCTAAGATGGCGGAACCAATATGAACAAGGATGCGCATTTTAAAATTCTGACTTCTGATTCGTAATTAGCGATCCGAAAATTCTCTAAGTATAAAATTTCAAAAAATCAGCCTGATACAAAAAATCATGATACAAGGGTTAATTTTCATAAGAAATTTTTTTATTTGCATCTTTAAGAATTTGCAGAAGCTAAGAGCAAATCCTGATTTGATTATGGAGGCGTCATACAGTGAGAACACAAAACACTGTTCTGTGTGTGTAGTTATATATCCATACACACGCGAATACTAATGCATCGCTCGCGCGGACGCGACAGCTGCAAGTTAGTGCAGTGTGCTACACTTTCCGTGATACCTGCAGCTTGGCGCACTTTGCCTCATCGACATTATGTATACTTGCTTACTAAACTTTTTTGGCATCTTCCTTGCATAAGTAGCAAGAGTGTTACAAAACCTAATTTTGCATTTAGGCTCTCGAAAATTTGTAATAAATAAAAATATAGGCTCGCGCTGCACTGTGCACCAAATGTTTATCCAAATAATTTATTCGGTTTTCATTTCGACTTTTTTTCCAAAAAACGCTCTGTAGCTCTCTGTGAACGTTTCTCTTGATTACGTTTATCTTGATCACAAATACAAGGTGATTATCTCCATATTTTAGTCAAAATTCGTCAAATGCCTTTGCCTATTTCGCAGCCCTCTGCGAAAGGTTTCTACTATAACGTCTACAGACTCTTAATTTATGATTTTCACATTCAAAGGAATTGAATAAAAAAATTGCTTCAACATCAGTAACTTTATAATAACAAGAAGCATGCTTTCTTCTTTTGTTTGCATGCCTGTTTCATATTACCACCCCATTATCCAAGACCCACTTTTTACAACGTGCTTAAAAAAGATTGTGCACACTCCCTAAACAGTTTATTTTTTTAAACCAAATTTTTTTCTCTTTTCCCTTTTCTTTTATTCTTTCTCTTCCTAATCATTAGGAATACATTACAAGAGACATCTTAGCTAACACTTCTGATGATTATTAATGAAATTGTTGTATTTAATAATTGGTTCTTCGTGTAAAAAAGTGGTCCGTGTGTTTACCATCTTCTCCCCTGCAATAATACATTATAACACGAGGTCGTCGCTCACATTCTCGCCTTCTCACGAGACGAAATCAATGGGAGGGACTCTTAATACAGCGTCTGCATGTCTCACGCCACGATTATACGGCGTTAATTAACCGACAAAGTCCACAATTTAACCTGCGATTACCTCCGACCGGATTTTGATTGCGGCTCTTGCGCGCTCTGTCCGCAACGCGGGGACAGTGAGCTTAATTATCCGACAAAAGGCGCCGTCGCGCCAAAGAGGCCTCCGGAGTCTTCGCGCTCCGTCGCCGGGGGCCCGGCAAGTTTGTTGGCCCCCGTGTTCCGGGCGAACTATCTCTCAGCTTTGAACTTCTTCAAAGGACGTTCCCCAGCGTTATCGCGCCGCGGAATTACCGTACAGATGTAGTACCGTCGCTCCGGAGGAGCCACTGCGATACGTGCCGGTGTCTTGAATTTAAATTGAACGCGTCACGTACACGCGGCTGCTCGTGCATACCGCTTGCGCAACGTGTGCATCGCATACACGGACTCGCGATATATGCGTTCTCGTCCTCGTCATCGTCTTCATCATCATCATCATCGTCGTTCTCGTCACCGTTCTTCAGAAACGGAGAACGCGCGCACCGCGTTGGCTGACGCTGGCTGGCTGGCTGGCGTATTCCCGTTTTTCCCCTTTTTTTCTTTTTTAAAGTAGCTCACTGTGCCGTCGCCGGTGCGCGCGATCGATGATGGCTTTCCCCCGCGGGCTTTTTCCCGTGCCTCGTTTTGGTCCACGTGTCTCGTCACAATGCGCGCCATAGACTGCGGATTACGCGCGACGTTCGGCGGAAGCGAATGTATCGGCTTGTGCACGAGGCTGATAAGAAAAATGAATGATCGGGTATCAGGATAGGCCTTCCCTTTTTCTCCCCTCTCCGCGGGAGTGGTGGCGCGGGGTTTACGGCGGCTCTCGCGAAGCGAGATCCGTACGATTACGTTTTAGCGTCAACTGCCTGGAACGGATCGTTTGCGGGCCTTGTGTGCGAAACGTGAGTCTCTTCGACCGGCACTCACTTGCCAACGGAAATAACAGATATATGTCTGGGCCAAGGAGAGTCGCAGCCACAGCTTTATTGGCGACGTCGCTATCAGCGTCGCGTAAAGCCGAGAACGTCGATGAAGAACTGCCGACGACGAGACAACCGTGAAGATCGCGGCGCGTTACGTCAAGAGGAGAAATGATGGAACGTTTCCTAATAGCTTGTTCTTCCAGCTCGTCGTGCCTTATTTGCAGTCAACTCAATCTGCGCGACCGACAAGCGAGATACCAAAGATGCGCGACGCACTAACCCGCGTGTAATTTGTCCCCTCTCTTAGAGTGCGCTGAACGTCGCACAGTAGAAAATTTAATCTCACCTGGGCTCGAGAGCGCCTCTGAAGCGGACATCACTTCCGTACGGAAATGTGTTCGCCTCACTTAAACCGCATTTTTTCATCGCACGAGTTTCGCCCTCGATAGCGCCAGGACGCGCCGGCACGTCGCGAGTATGAAGATGGGTGTGAGGAAGTCGGGAGAATATAGTTGTTGCGCACCTCGCGCAACAACGACCGCCGTATATATCCGTAAATGATCAATCGGCACGGAACGAAACACGTATTTCTTCGTGAAATGGGTCATTAGATGAACGCACGCCTGAATTCCTCGATAGAGAAACTTGCGGTCGGGCTGCGGTTTTCGTACGTGCTCTATATACCTGGTCTCGGTTTACCTACTGGCACGTGCACCGGCATACCAACGAGATATTTCGTCCGTGGCAAAAACCCGCGGATCACGATCGTCTTGACATGCCGCCTTACCATCCCCAGCGCGTTCTTCTCTCGCCTCCCGCAAGCAACGGTGCGCAGCCATGGGCGTGCAATAAAATACACGGGACGTTTCGCACGGAGTGTCCCCGGAGTGCGCAAAATCTGTCCGGTGTTAGGAGCGAGAGCACGTTGCGCCGCGCGATATGTAGACATCTCCGAGATATTCCATTAACATTCCCCAGAGCGACCAAGATCATCCTTAAATGTCCCAGATGGCCTGATGTGATAGCTGGCGGCATACAACTGACGCGCCACGGTTCTCGCAGGAAACTCGCGCGCACCATACTCTCCGCCCTCGTATTTCACGGTAATTAAGGACCCGGCCGAAGAAGAACGGCCATTAATTCAATTGTAACGTCGCTTCATGAGAGTCTTGTTTTGTCAGAATATAATACAATCGTCACGCAAGATGAGTGCTCACTATTTCGGCTCACTCGAGCCGGAAACTCCCGCTCTGTCGAAGATGACTCTGAAAACTTGACCAGATAATTATTTTGCTCCGTCGACAATTGCGTGCAAGTGAACCAGAATCACGCGTTGCGCGTCGAATAGTTCATGATTTGTACATAGCCCGCAGCGAAGAAGCAGCCGAGGTATTGGAATCTTACACCAAAGTTGCATTAGAGTCGACGATAGCAGTCGTCTGGAATCAGTGGCAGAGGCCCATTCCGCTTGCGTCTCGTCGGCGGACGAGAAGGAGCCACTTTGGCCGACGCTGTATCCATAATTTGCCGAAGGGCCGAGATGGAGAGCAGCAACAGCAGTAGCAGGGCTGTTCGGAACATTCGCGGAATCTGGAACACACGGATGTGTGTGTGCCTATTGATCTCTCTTTACGGCCGCGCCGTGCACCGTGACTTCACCAGTCGATCGCAGGTCCTTGACCAGAACTCCGTATGAAAGTTACGGAAGGGTACGCTACTCGTCTCTTCGATTGGTTATACCGTCGTAGCTCGGAAACGCGGTGTAAATGCCTATTGAGCACGAAGGACCGCGCGACTCCGCCGTGAATTCCGAACTGATTGGCGTGCAGTCGCGCGCGCCCTTCGCCGGCAAAATTGCAGCCAGCTGACTAGCCACGGGACGGCGCTCCCTCGTCGGATGGACAGAGAGTTCGTTCGCTACCGAATACGGCATTTTCGCGCGTCGCGAAAACTACGAATGTTCGTTCTTGTCGCGGGTATCGGTTTTACGGTGCGGCGCGCGGGCGCGCGCGAATGATGTAATGACGTGCACCTGTGTAGATTTAAATATCGCAAATATCCACGGGCTCGGAGTCGAGTCGCCCGGTTGGTTACCTCGTGTGTCAGGTGATAAATCGTGACGGACGTTTTCGAAATTCACGTGCGCGTATAACCATCGATCTGTCCGTATGGGTCATGCCTTTGTCAACGATAAGCCCGCCATTGACAACAATCGAGCCGTGCGAGCTGTAAAAGCCATACACACACACCGTGTCCATGAGGAACGGAAGAAGGGAGAAAGAGAGACAAAGAGAATCTCTCTCTCTCTCTCTCTCTCTCTCTCTCTCTCTCTCTCTCTCTCTCTCTCT
>NW_022639663.1:294793-295179 GCF_010583005.1 Odontomachus brunneus | reverse complement strand
CTCTCTCTCTCTCTCTCTCTCTCTCTCTCTCTCTCTCTCTCGCAGAGTTATCAACGATATTTTCTGTTTAGGCTTGTCCGTCAGTGTACACATGCACATTCGTATTCGTCCCCCATGTTTATAGTCCGCAATGCAAATTCATATGGACGACGTAAAGAGAACGCCGTGACGACATAAAAATGCATTAAATTCGCATTTGCGGTCGTAGAGGATTACGGAAGCCGCTATTCGGTGCTCGCGCCATTGGCTTCTTTATGGCGTCAGGATCAATGATCGAGGATATAGTAAAATATCGCCGCGCTATAATACGAGGACAACGGAAATCGACTATTTCTCTTGTATTTTGTGTTTTCATTTTTCTCTCTTTTCTTTTTTTTTTTTTTTTT
>NW_022639663.1:290475-294728 GCF_010583005.1 Odontomachus brunneus | reverse complement strand
TTTTTTTTTTTTTTTTTTTTTTTTAACCATCCAGTCGAGTGCTGGATCAAGTGCAACCCCCTTAACGAATGTGGAGCACAATCTGATAGCGCTGCGATCGGCTTACGAATATAGCTAGCGTGAGGATGCGCGATGAAACAAAGCGACGAAATTATACGCGAAATAGGCGAGAGAAAGAGAGAAAGAGTGAGCGAGAGGGAGGAGGGGGTGGACACGGTCGATGGCAGAAAGGTACATCCACTTGAAGTCGTCGACAATATTCACAACACGTCGCGGTGAAGCGTTGTAATGTGCTCTTACCTCTGACAAAGCGAATGCTAATCAAGTAGTACTAGAACTTCGCGGAGTTCCGCACGCATTAAAATTCATGGCAAATCGATATAACAATTAATCTTGGCACGCGCGCTGAATCGAGTCGTCGTATACGTCGGTAATCGATACCCGATGGAAGACAATCAAGATACAAACCCGACGCAGAGATCACGGATACGTGTTTCTCCGCGACGAGGTATTGCTCCGGCGATTGCTTCATAAATTCACCCCGCGCGCCCAGTATCCCCAACGGATCGTTTCGTTGTTTATGAATCCTTACGAGGATCCACACACGTATGCCCGTTCTCCTCATATACATACACAGCCACGCACGTGCACGTAGTACGGTCCAGGGAGATCCCTGGATCCCGGCTCCGCTTCCTCGCTCCTTTAGCGAGAGTCATTGATGGAATGCAAAACCGGTGGTGTGATCGTTCTTGAGGAACGATCTTCAGAACCGATCTTGCCGTAATCGCTAGTCGATATCATAAAGAAGATCGCGAGCTGGTTAATTTTCCTCGGCGGAAAGGTATGGGAATACCCTCGGAATTCTTGGCGTATCCTCGGAATGTTAAAGACGCGCGGGATATGCCTATTGATCTTTCCACGGTGGCTTTTCGAAGTGGTCGGTGTAGTCGGTGACTGCAATCGGCACGCCGAACACACAGGTGGACGTGGGTCGCGCCTCGAGCTCTTAACACGACGATAATTCCGTTCCGCCTTCAACGCGCTTGTTCACCGAGTTTCGCCATGCTGGGAGGCAGCGCGGTGTCTATTTTCGTTCGCGGTCGCGAAAAGTCGAGGAAAGTCTGGGCAATTGAGAAAGCGGCCAGGGAATACGCGGAGCTCGGAAAGATCGAACGAATGAACCATTAAAAACGGAAAGGAGAGAAATGGGAACAATAGCCCGACAAAATGTTCTTGAGCACACGGAGAGAGACACTCGTGCCGAGAAAGATTTTGCTCTCCCGTCGATGCTGAATCTCGCGTGCTTTCTCGCTTGTCCGCCGTTATCCGCGCGAGTCAGCGACTTTCTTGTCGAAGGGCCGCGATGACGGAATGTCTTCGCGCAGGCCGAGGAAGCTCGGTGAAGTGGCGACGGTGAAACTCCTACTCCTGCGCGCGAGAAACGGCTGAACCTCGGCGACCAGCAGTCAGCACGGATAGACGACGATCAGCTCGCCGGTGCACGGAGGTCGCGCAAGAAGATGACAGGGGCGGCACTCCATTATCCTTCTGTAACTCCTTTTAATTATCTCGGCCATAAGTTATAACCGGATTCGCGCTTTTTCGCGTCCTTATCGGGCCAGGGCTGCGATTTTCTCCGGCGCCAGCGAGAAGAAGAGGAAAAAAGGAGAATGGAAGAGTAAGAGGAGAGAGGTGAGGTAGAGGCGAGGAAGAGAGGTCGACGACGGAACAAGGAGAAGAGGAACAAGGCGTAGAAGCAGAAGAAGTAGTAGTAGTAGAAGAAGAAGGAAAAGGGGATGCGCGCGAGATAGGCGACGGGGTAAAAGGGTGGCGGCTCACGCGGGGGTGGGAAAACGGTCTGATATACAACCGAGCTATGGGAGGAACTCGCGCGCACGTGCACACATACATCCACATACACACACCTACACACTCTAGCGACCACATGGACGAGCACGGGCGCACACAGGCGCAGTTCCACGGGCTGAACGGGGCGGCTGCGTGCTCGACGCCCGAGTGGCGCTCGCGCAATGTAGTCCCTCGGCTATCCTCGACGCGGGAGCATCGCCGTTTCGAAAGAGCCGCGACCTTCTCCCCGTCGCGTCGCGCGCGCGTTCTTGCGAAGCGGTGTCAGGGGGCGAAGTTCGCGCGAGAGGGGCCCGCTCGCGTTCTCCTGAGGACCTTTCCGCACGGACCCCTTTCGCGACGCGAGACGACATGGTACCGCAACCCTGGCTCCGCGCTAGTCCCCGCAGTTGACGGATCCGTAGTTGCTCGTACCCGTGCTGCAACTCCTGGCCTCTGCCTCACCCGTTCTCGCAGACGTTCTCCACTGGCGATTCGCCGTGCGTGCTCAGAAAGAGGGACACACGGAGTGCGTGACGCGATCCCCCTTGGCATTCTGGTAGGATTCACGACCCTGCGGCAGTGTGATAGTACAGTGATAGTAGTAGATGGTGTAGCAGTGTTCTGCGAAGAACGACGACGTCGAGCGGATGATCGAGTCGGAGGATCTCTCGGCGGGATCTCGAACGTCCAGCAAGGGGCGTTCGATCGCGGTTGCTGGGAGGTCTTGCAGTGGAGAACGCAAATCGCGTCGCTCTCGGACGTGTCGGGTGCCCTCCGGTCTCCGGGCCCCTGAAGGATCCAGATAATCGCGCGGACATTCCTTACCGCGAGAGAGCATATCCGAGAACAGCTATTCAGCAATAATAATAGAAACTACACTGCCCACTTGAAGTATTCCAGAAAGACGTGTGCCGCGAGGAGATCTAGAAAAAAAGTTGACGAAAGAGTTGGTGGAAAAGCAAGCTAGATCACATCGTTTACATCGATCGCGAGTGTGTAGAGCGCGAGGGATAGCTCCTTCCCAGCAGATTCCGTCCCGCGGTGCTTTGCTTCGCCGAGCAGAAATTCTGCGCGAAGCGGCTTGGGCTCCATCGTGATTGCGGCACGAGTTTTCGAGCGTTTAAGGACCGCCACTCCACTCAACTGCCGTGGTCTTTCTCCCTCTGTTTGTATTTCTCTCATTCTCTCTTCCTGCCAACACTATATTTAATTGTCAGCGACGCTGAACCTGAAAAAGCACGTCGCGAGGGAAGCAGACAGCCAAAGGGCAAGGTGCAATAGGAGAAACCAGTGTGGATCAATCGGAGAGTCGTGCATCAGCGTCCGCTGATGGAGGATGTTAAAGTTAAAAGCCGTTCGTACTACGTATCACCTCTCACGGGTCCCACTATACTGCCGCAGCACGCAGGAAGCTTGTTTAGCCGGAGCGCAACAGCGACATTGATGCATTATTGAAAAGCTGGGGAAAATCCGTGGAGAATTTCCTTTTTCTTTCTCTCTGGACGAGACGCGATTCAAGGAAAGCGGGAGCGTCTCGTATAGAGAGTCTCGCGAGCGGAGCGACGGCTACAAAGGAGCTGCAGGTGTTACAAAGGACAGGCGAGCGAGATACCGTCGGATCTTCCTCATTTGTGAGCAGTAAAGCGCGCACGTTCGCACAATCTGAGTCGCTCTAGCGAGTCTCGCGAGAGAAAAATTGCGTGGGCCCGGAAATATGCGGCGGGGTCGCGCAGGCGAAGAATATAGCCGCTGGAGAATGATCGATGGCACGTCCTACCCGTCGTGTAGATTGCATTAATAACGACGAGAGCCTAATGCATCGCGAGCGATCTTACGGGTCGCCGATGTAGCAAGAGCGAGACCGGCCACGTAGACGACGAGGCTTAGTGGCGCGAGACCAGCCGACGAACGGACGGGGTGTCCCGCATCTGTCAATATGGATCGCACGGCAGTGTAATTTCGGCCGAGTCGAGTGAGTGATAACGGTGTGAGATGTGGCGGTCACTGGTGCGCGCGTGGTAAGGGCCGACGCGTCTGGCCGGATAACGCGCGGCTGATAACGCGGGTGAAAGTCGAACGCGATAGTAGCCGTCGGCGCGCCGCGATATCGGACGCGCCGTTGTTGGAAAAACAAGCTGGCACCGGCCGATAGTAGATAGTCACTGTTAACTCACCGAGAGTGACGCCGACGGGCGGACGTGAAATTGGAATCGAGCGACACGCCGGATTGTAATTCTTCCGAAAGCCCGGCGTCTCGGTTCAGCTATTTCCCGGGACGGCTGTGTTCGCGCGAAATCACCGTGTCACGTCATTACGTCGCTCGGTAAACGGGCAAGATGTGGTGTCAGCCGTGGAATCGCCTCGTGACGGTGACCGAATCACTGAGCAGTGACCGCGGCTCGATT
>NW_022639663.1:284160-290465 GCF_010583005.1 Odontomachus brunneus | reverse complement strand
GGGGGGGGGGGGGACTAATTGAGTGTAACGCTCTAATCCACACAGCAAATATAATAAGACAGGATTACAGCGTCGCACACACACACACACATACACGTTTCACGCGAGTGGCTGTGCATGGATCTACGGTGGCCCGGGGTGATTCCATCGGCACCGATCGAGAGTACGTGGAATGTCACGATCGACACGCGCGGAATGTGCTAGTGCATCAGTCTCCATCCGTCGGCAATTAGCGTCTCTTAAAAACGACTGAGATGCGCCTGAGATAGTATATCAATATGTGAATGAGCCACGCCGGGGAAAAGCGATGTCTACTTCTCTTCCCACACTCGTCTGTTTTATAATTTGTTTTGGTAAGTACGTCGCGCGTATAAATTTATCCATCTGGCATCTGCAATAGACCGTGACCCTTGACTCCTTGAACGTCCCGGTATATAATGTAAAACTCGTACAAACGTGTGCACACTGTTTCCTATGTATACACATCGACAGCATCGACTCAGTAACCTCACAGACGGAGAATTCTTATATTGGATGCTTGCAAAAGTTCGTGTGAAAGCCATTTTTACTTATTAATGACAATGAGATGACATATAATATTTTAATCAAAGTATCAGCTCCCTGTTACTATTAATAACGTTCTACCATCTTTCCCGCGCCGATAAGATGACTCATCTTTTGAGGCAATTCATTCAACGACCTATTTTCGCACTTCCTCAGCATTTCGATATCAAGTAGACCGTGCTGCATTGATTTGAATAGATGAAAATCCGATTGGACGATGTCTGGAGAGTGCGCTGGGTACGGCAGGACTTCCCAACCTAACTCAAACAACGTCTCTTTAGTCGCAACAGCAACATGCGGCCTGGCTTTGTCGCGAAACAGAATGACTTTGTGTCGATTTGTGGCGATTTGAGGGCGTTTTACTTGGTCTGGTTCAAACGCCATAATTGCTGACTGTAATGATTTTCAATGACTGTTTGCCTCGGTGGTAATAATTCATAGCAAAGCACTCCTTGATTCCACCAAATGCACAGGATAACCTTATGATCGTAGATGTTGCGATTTGTTGTGGATGGCTGGAATCTATCCATGACTTTTTGCATTTAGGATTGTCAAAACAGATCCATTTTTCATCATCTAACCATTCATAGAAAACTCCTGTTTTGTGCCTGGCAAGCAAGGAGAAATGAATCGCGTTTGCAGAGAGTTCATGGGGAAACCATCTTCTTTCCTTCTAGATCTTGCTATTGCTTTCAAATAGCGAGATACTGTTAATTCCAAGCTGCCCTACAAGCTCTTTTAATGTTTGGCCCGAATTTTCACTGAGCTTCCAGCTCGTTCTCCATTTCGTTTGGACGATCAGAACGTAACACTTGTTGTTGACATCGTAATCACCATTTCTAAATCTTTTAAATCACTTCTCACAGACGGATAGCAATGGACACAATATTCTCTCCATAGGTCTCACAAATAGATTTCACAAATAGGTCTCACAAATAAGTCTTTTAGTTGTGCAACAGTTTCATCTCGATTAAAGTGACAGTGGTGAAAATAAACTTTATTTGGTTCCATTTTCAGTCGCGTCAAATATAACGTTTTGTCCGGAATTATAAATTGTCAGTCATCAATTCTGATCGACTAACATTGAAAAACTAAAAAGCGATTAAAAAGAAAACAATTAATTAAAGAAATCGCTACTACAGTCATCTATTTGTGACCTTACAAAATTTTGCAAGCATCTAATATTTATAAAGTAAATTGGTTACTAGAAACACCGCCAATGCGTTATTTAAGTACATAGCTTTTGAATCATACATAGGTATTGAATCTAGAGAATATATAACGAGATTCACGCTCTGGTATATTATAGATGTCTGTGTGTGTGTGTGCATATATCGCATCGCGAAGCCGCAACGCGCGCGCGAACCGACACGAAACGCGAGTTGTCGCGACAAAAAAAGAGGCAGAAGAGCTGTTGAAAATTCGATGAAACGCCGGAGCAAAAGCTGCCGCTTTTGTGTGTTCGTCGCGCGACGAAAATGTTAGAAACGTCGAGGACGAATTAGCATAATGTGTAACGAGCTTAAACGGCAATTCCGGGCGCAATCTACCGAGTTTCCGAGCGCGTATTCAAATATCGGGAAAATCCAGTTTCATAATTGTCTGGTCACTGCATCAAATGGATCACAATTCTCGAGCTATCGATACGCTAATATCCGATGTATTCGCGTTAATTGCACGCGCAATTATTGAGGCACCTAATAACAGCGATGGTATATTACGTGGCTTTGGCGCACCTTTCCCCTCCCCCCCACCCTACCCCGTTGCGCCGGCTACGTTACATTTAAGTCCCAAGTACGTGTGTCCCAATTAATGTTTCGTGACTTGATGCAGTCAAGTCGCCTGTGCAAAGTAAGAACTCTTGTTGATCACCGCGACGCACAGCTACGGACAATAATAATAAGCCGCGCGCACACGTATATCGCCGATGTGTGTGTTGCACCGGGGCTGCTCTTTCAGCGGGAATTTTCGTGAAAAGAGAAATCGGGAAATACGTCGGAAAGATATAGCTTGAAATAACACGCGTATACTATTACTATATATATAAAAAAAAATTATACAAACCAGAATTTCAAAGAGTTGCTACTACACAACGTAGCGTTTAAAACGGCACAAAGGCAAAACATTAAAATGGAAAACGCAACGTTTAAAACTGTTAGAATAACAACATTTATACAACATTTTATATAACTGTCAGAAACTAATAACACTGCAATATTTCGCGGGTATCGTAATCAGCTGCGCGTGTTTATATGCGCGTAATATGGAAATAACATTTATAACAGACTGTGCCGCGCGACGTTGATGAATGTTGAATTAATTCGCGTAATTGTATGCAGTGGAGGAGACTATTTTCCAAGACTGCATTTCCTTGGATGTTCAGCTTAAACCCGACATTCTCAATTTCGCAAATGCGCGCGATTCATATCCGTAAGTTCGATTTGGAAACGCTTCGCGAATTTCCCCTCGCGAATTTCACCTCCGCATCTCTTTCTCTCAGGAGAAACTTGGCAACTTTTAACTAGACAAGGACACGACTCTGAGAACAAAATACAAGTGTCAGGGACAAATAAAAGCTAACGCACACATACTGCTGCGAGTGCACGTATTGGTCAAAGTATCGCGGTACAAATACCATCATCAAAGTTATACATACGTGTATACACGAGAAAAACGAACTAGCTGCGGCAACAAGAATCTAGCTGTGTGATAGCAAAATCTCGTTGCAACATACGGATAGCTAAAAGTATATCTGCCGATAAGCGTATATTTAGCTATGAAACCATCGTAACAGCAGTAGCGATAAAATTCCGGTTATAGCAGCAAACATATTCTCAGCAAATCATGATTATCTGCGGCAGAGAAATCTTTTCTTTACAACGTACGTTTCGGTGCCGAAACGATTTATAGGCCTCCAGCACAAAAAAGATCAAACAAATTAAAATTGCAATATAATTGATGATAAATCATACCAAGCGCTATGAATATTAGGAAATTGCGAGAAGCACGAATTGCCACGCAACTTTTATTGCGTAAGTCGTTTATCTTTCTTTTTATTTTTCGAACTTGTTGAGGCTTTTTGACAGCATGTGTATCTACACGCATGTCGTTGGGAATGTTGGTGAACGGAGGGTCGAGAATTCTCTCGAAAATACGCCGATTATTTGGCACTCGGCACGAAGGACGTGGATATCTGGAACTTTTCTGTGGAAATAATGCGCAGCAGGCATGGTTTCAAAGTTCGCGATCAGAACGCCGACGATAAAAAAGTACTTTAGAAAAGAGGACGCAGTCTGCGAACTTGGCGCTATTCATTCGAGAGAACTATAATCAGATACCGTCGCGAGGAAGAGAGAAAGAGTGTCGGAGGGAAAAAGAGGCAGAGAGAGAGAGAGAGAAAGAGATGCCGGGACAAAAAGTTTCAGATAAGTGTATACACACAGCGAGCATCCGAGCGCCTCTGTTAATTTTTAGCACGTCGCTGAAGGTAAAAAGTCATGCAATAAAATGTATATTAATCAGCCGGCGCGCGAACGCGCATATCCGAATTGTTTATACTCCGAATCGTTTTCAATTTTAGGGAATTCGATATGACAGCATCACGGCATTCGGGATTTCGCAATAAAAGCCAGGTCCCCCGTTTCACTTTTGATGGCGCGGCACAAAATAACGCACGGGATATCGTGGCGAGGATGCCGTGCGTAAAATAAAAAAAAAAGGCACCGACTCTCCACGTGACAGCACGTGCATATTTTAACCGACTCGCGTGTGTGGTCACAGCTTAAACTGTTCCAACCACGGGTACATACATACGCGATAAGGTAGCTCTTACCTGCAACGCCCGAGCAAGACTTGGTTTGACTTTTGTAATCGTTGTCGTCCTCGTCGCAGCAACTCTTCTGCTATCACACATTTAAAACTGCTTTGTTTGTGTAAATACTATTACTGAATGTAAAAAAAGTCACGCTAACGCCTCGTGGCGTCAATTACGATTTCATTTTCAGAGGAACTTAAGTAGTGCCTCTCTGAGGTGAAGGCGGATAGAGATTTATCGAGTCGCTTAAGGGCCAAATCCATCGGAAAAGTTCCACGAAGGCGGAATTATACGCGGATAGACGTAGATGTAATTTCCGCCCTTATTCATCGCGAGTCCGTGTTCTTTCGACGAAATCAACGTTGCTGTGAGAAGAGAAGTCTCTCTCTCTCTCTTGCGCGCGCTTTCGGTTTTCTTCTTATGCGCCTCAAAAGTCCGCGTTTCGAATCTCTGCGGTTCAATTAAAACGTGTTCGCGGAAGGGAAAAGAGGGACACGGTAGTGGCGCTTAATGCTATTGCGCACCGTACACTTTTTTCATGGCAGAGCGCAATTTTTTCCATCCTCGGCAATGCGTGCATGTTCACTCGCTCGCTCACTCGCTCGTTCATCCGTTCTCACACATGTCCGTATACGACGGCGTAATTAAAAGCAACGACGGCGATGAACCGCGTATCGTGCCGTACTCCGCCGTTAAAATTCAAATTTCAGTTAACTACTGTCGCACCGGTCGCGAAAGATGTAGTTTTAATTCAACCGCACCGAAACAGTGGCACGTAGCGTGGTTTATATTACCGCGGTGAAAAAAGAGAGAGAGAAAGAAAGAGGCAGAGTATATATATCTCTGGGAAGGTTATCCCTTAAAATTATCGACAGTACAATGAAATGGCAATCTGTGTATATAAATAAAGATACAAGAGATTACAGCCAATGTATAGAAATATAATCGTGATTTACATATCATCCACACACAGAGAGAATTTTATAATATAAATTACTGTAGGAGTTTATGATTTTGTTTATAGGAATAAATTGACATTCTGCAATAATTCTCTCTCTTTTTTCATAAAAAAACGATAGTCATAAATAAGGTAGTTGAGACACTGCTCCCTCAAGCGCTAAAATTTATTACATATTTGTCAAAAAAAATTGAAAAATTATATAATAAATGCTTATATAAATGCTTATTAAATGCTTATATAAATATAAGCAGATGCGCAGTGCCGTGTATAATGCAATAATAATACATCAATATTATCTCTAAAATGCCATACTAAGCATTGGCTCTCATCAAATATACAAAATATTGATTTTTAAATTTCTGATAAATATTTGCTATTCTTATATCGAGCGAGACCTTTTCCAATAGCGGCTAAATAACGTATAGATTTTTTGTACGTCTCAGTATGACAGTATTGGGATAACTAAATTGTCCTCAGGCGTTCTAGTAGAAAAATTCGCTTTATACTTTAGTTTCTGACACAGAAAGGACGGTCTAGGTTCGTCCCTAGGATAAAAGAAAATTTTTTTATTAAAATTTTATATACGTAAGACAGCCTACAAAGCATTTTCGACTCAGGACATTTTTTAGCCAACAAATCTCCTCATAGTACAAAGTTACTATCTTCCATGACAATGATAATAGGAAAGCTAAAATTTGCGCCAAAATCTTGCCCAACACACCATGCCATTTATGAGCTGCAGCCGGAAACACTTTATCACTATTGATCAATAGTCATTGTGTCACAAAATAACCCCTACAGTCACAAAGTAACCCCATCTTACGGTATAGGTCTCTTTCTCTCATTTCTCATTAAAAAAGAAATTTTTTTTAATGTAACAGTGTTCGTGAAAAAAGTTGTTACAAAATTAAAATTTATATATATATATATATATATATGTATATATATATATATATATATATATAT
>NW_022639663.1:277966-284103 GCF_010583005.1 Odontomachus brunneus | reverse complement strand
TATATATATATATATATATATATATATATATATATATATATATATATCATCTTTGTATTGAGGAAAATAAAGAAAGGGAGGAAAGGCGAGGTAAGCCGTCACACATTGAGAAACATGATCTTCTTTGATATAGAAATTGCGCAGAACGAGAAACCTGATTGAAAATTATACCAAATTAATATTTCGTTCGCAAATTACAGCGGTGATGTGCCGTAACGGCACGGCAAATGAAGAAAATAGTATATGCTTGATTTAATAATCCTCACGTTCTTCATTTATCTTTTTTTGACGTTGTCAAAAATAATTGGTCCTAACGCGCGCTGTACGTGGCCGGATGCAATTAATTCGCTCTCCGCTGCCGCCGCCACCGCGGTTTCGACGACCCTCTCGTCACGAAGCAGCCGTAACCACGCGCCTGCCGTTCATCATGCTTCAGACGTTTATTATCTAACGACTCATTAACAGTCCCTCTCTCTCTCTCTCTCTCCTCTCCCTTCTCCCCCCCTCTCTCTCTCTCTCTCTCTCTCTTCCTCTCGCAACGCTCTCCGCACACTGTGATTCACGATTCACGATTCACGCGACGCGTCCGTTATTAACGCCATCGGAAGGGCCGGATCGCCGCGCATACATATGGACCGTGTTAAAACTTAACGAGCCATATTACCGTGACGTAACCGGCTGTAATCGTGGATTATAGCAGCGACGAAGTTGAAGCTCGTGCTACATAATACGTGGCCAACATATGTTCGCTCACCGCCAACCGCGCAGAGACGACGACGACAACGACGACAACGGTGGCGGCGGTACGAGGGCATTTACCGTGTCGGCGTACGATGCGTTTACGCAGCCGTCGACCTCGCAGAGTTCACAGCGGGCCTTTATGGAGTCGGGAAACTACTACACGCGCTGCCGCAGGCGGCTCTTTATTAGCGGATTTGGCGATGACGCTAACGAGACGACGACGAGTCTGTCGCGAGCTCAAGGATTCTCGAGTTCCTCTAGTCAGAGTTAGGACAAAGTATGATGACATCTGATTAGCCCGCATCCTGTCCGCCATTTTTAGGGTGTGGTGAGAGTAAGGGAGATATTCTGATGGTAATAAGAGAGTAGCTGTATTCTGTAAATTTCTTAGAGTGAAAAGAGACAGTATTTTCACTCAAGACGATAGTACCACTTGAAGCCACAAGAGTGAACGTTTCACTCAAAATTGAAATGAATTCCGATTCTATATGAGCGGATGTTTTACTCGATTGGAGTGGATATGTTCACCTGACGGTGGAATGCATCAGATTTCTCGATTTAATATGGAAGTATTCACTCAACGATTCAGAGTGGAGAATTCGCTCTATGCGAATAAAAAGTAACTCGAATTCGAGTGACTCGGCTGTCACTCTATTTTACCAGTAAAATTTCACTCCGGGACATTTACATTAGAATAAAACCGAAATGACAAAACACGCTGCAGCTTCTCCCTTCCTTTTTTTCCCTTTTCTCCTTCCTTTTTTTCTCTCTCATTTAGGACAACGAGATCCATTTGACGCTGCAAACGCTTCGAAGCGCCGTCCAGAACAAATCACAATCTTTTTTCACGCGCTCCAGAGCCGTGCAACCCCAAATGGACTTTACTCCCCTGTAAATGACAGACAATGTCCTGACTCTAACTGGAGAAACTCTACAAGATTCGCACAGTTCAATCGTGGACTGCGTCTGTTGTTGAGACGCCTGCGTTTAACAACGACACGACACGTCGCACGCGAGATAATGTGAGACCGGCGAAAGGGTTAACGGGAAGGAATTAAGCGTTCACCGCTCGTCTTCGTGCCGTCAATGGGAGATTAACGTAGCGCTAAACGGCTGCCGGATGACAGGCGACAGGAGGAGCGAGGGCACGGAGTCGCGTAACAATGCCAAACGCTACTTTCATCGCTTCCACCTCGTTGAAAGCATACACTGCAGTCAGGAGTAAAAGCGCGGCCCGAGAAACTTTCGGCGATAGTTACTTACGCCCCATCTTCCGTCGGGGTCTCGGCCCCGACTGTGCGGCGTAGAAGACGCGATGGAAGACGGAAAGTCGAGCAACTTGTGCCGGCGCAAGTAGTACATTAGGTAGACGGATAAACAGGCGGCAGAGGTGTGCCGCCGGGTCGGAACGTCGATTATGTAGAGAGATAAATGGATGAATGTGTACGAGAATCGTTCGTTATGCTGCCCGGAGATTCGCTGCCGCGCAATCGATGCGCACGAGATGTGGGAGGGAAGGAAGGAGGGAGGGAGGGAGAGAGGGAGCGCGCGCGATCGATCTTTTCGCATAATTATAACGGGAGAGCAAGGCGAAAACACAGCGGAGCGAATCCGCCTCCTCGCGGAGGCTCGTCGGTAACGTAATGAAACGAAAGGCGAGAGACGGCCCCGTTATTTTATGAGAACTTCTCCCGCGGCGATGGACCGGATTTCCGTTTCACGAAAGTTCGCATCGCAGGATATCGTCGCGCTTTGAAGTCCGCGGAATTAAATGAACGGCGATTGTTTGCTTTATAACGCGCGCACTGCAGCGCTAGCTACAGACTTTCTCCCCGTTGCGTCACGCGAGCTAAGCCGTACTCTCAAAACGATATCCGACGTTTCTTTGTGCAAAGGAGGAAATTAACAAAGCAGAATGAGAGACGCAAAATAAGAGGAAGGGAAATCGTAGACAATACTCCGGTCGTTTTGCAACAACGTTCGTAAATTATTATGTTCTACGCGCGCAACGAGTATTTACTGTTACCGGGGGACCGAAAACGCTCCTACCACGTAGTTACAATCGAGCAGATAATTAGCAGTTTCCATTAACAATAGAACGGCTAATCTGTGCCTAGCTGAATCTTCGGCGCGGCAAGTCAACGGGTAGGCAGGTAGACAAATTGGCCAGTCGACAATAATCCCAAAACTAGACAGCCAACAATTTTTAGTACGACTAGAATAAGAGAATTAAGGGATATAAGAGCCATTCGCGAGTGCTAGTGCGAAATTAAATTTATACTGCGTGAGGATAATGTTTGACGGTGTCAAAGGCACCGTTAACATCACCCGTTAATGATCGCCCGTTTAGAAACGCAACTAGCTGACCTGAATCAAAAGCTATCAGCTAACTATAGGACAGGTTAGATTAAATTTTCTAGCTCGTTACTAATTCGTTGCTGGTTGATTATTCACTGAAGTATAGAATCGGGTTTGTAGTCTAGCCGTCTATCTAGTCACTACATGTCAAATATGATAAAGTAAATGGCATTGTCTGTTGCATTATATTACCATTAACATTTTAAATTAAATAGCAAATCAAGAATTGATTATGTTAATTTTATAAAAATCTCAAAAAAGAAAATTGAGCGCATTACTGACAGTGCAACTACTTATGATTTTTCACCTCATAACTGTTAGTCAAAGAAGACCATCACGCGGGCTTCGCGTGATAGCCAGTAGGCGAGAAGCATGTTGTGTCAAAACGTCTCAATGTATTATATACGTATTATGTAATATTAACGGATGTCAATACATCGAGATCGCGTTTCTCGAAGCTTCTGTGCCGACTATCGTCCTCCTTTAAACGACCGAGAGACTCCTGCTCGAAGTTACTCTCGCCGTACGGCCGGGCTTCTTCCTACAAAGACCAAAAACGATTTTCTTTATACCTTCCGACGATCATTGCAACGATCACGGAAGATCGCTTCTTCACGTGTGCAACTGCATTCGCGGGTTCGCTCGCAAACTCAATTGCATTTTCGCAATTGTTCGTTAAGCCACACATGGGCGTTTGCCGACCGAGGCGCGCTGCGATTGGCCGAGCTATGGCCACGCTCGCTTCGCGAGATATTTTGCTTATTCTTCTTTCGATTGTTTCTTTTGTGTAAGTGAGAGTCAATAATAAAATCGCGTTTTTTTTTTTTTTAAATAAGACAATTTATTTTGCGAGACATTGCACCTTTGCCTCAACGTTGCGCTGACAATTTGTGGAGCTTGCTCATGTTCTTCAAGCAGAGCTCACGAACCTTTTGAAACAACTGTAATTTCGTTTGTTTAATCATCAGCCAACTCATTTTTTTTCTAGTCGCTAGAAGAAGTGGACGTTACTAGGTAGTGCTGACGTTAAACAGATCTATATACTATCACCTGGCTAGACCGACGAGGTTCAATTTCTACTAAGACAATTAATACTATCAATATCCATTCCCTATTCCAGTTAATTGTGCATTTTTTATTCCTTTTCAATGTTGCAAAAAATATTACTGCAGCCAAGAGTCGAACTTGGACGTCATTTGCCCCACTTGCTGGGCGAGATGTCATATCAATTCGGCTATTGAGGTTTCGAGAATATTCCTGGCATACGCAAATGTAAATCGCATTTTGGATCAGACTTAGTTCTAGATTTAAATCAAAATCTTTTCTTCGACCCATTTCTGACGGGATGTCGACTCATAGGTTTTTGCGATCAACGGATCACTGCCGTTCTCTTCATTTTCGTCTTCATCAATCCGTGAAAATGCGACCGCTGTCCGCAAAAGCTTGCGCGCCTCGTTCACGACGTAAAGTAAAAAACGGGGCGCAGAGGAGTGGCGACGAGAAGAGAAAAAAGAAGAGATAAAAAAGGAACATCAGGACGTGAGGGAATCCTAGTGCAGGGAAACAAAGTTGGCCTATCCAGCCGCGGAAGGGAAGCCGTTGCGGAGGAGAGACAACGGGAAATAGGATTTTGCGGGCGACTGGCCAAACCAGCCTCTGTCCTTCAATGTCCGAAAGAATCCGCCCCCGGCTTGACGGACGAGCTGTGATAGCGCGTCGAGCCGCGTCCTGGCGGGACATTAGGGACTGAAATAATTATAACGGCCGCGCGCACGAACCCGTCCTCGCTTTCGACCCGACCCTATCGAGGCGGAACACAGCTTTCTACAATTTCCGAGCGAGTTGGAAGCGACATCGATCTATTCCGTGGCCGAAAGAAAGGTGAAAGAGACTAATAGATCCATCGTGCGCGGACACACGTGTTCCACCGTATTCCTCTATTAGTTTGCGACTCGAAACGCTCCCAATTTTTAAATCAATTAACCCGCAGTGTACTCTCTCTCTCTTTCTCTCTTTCTCTCTCTACTTCTTCCTTTTCTTCACCCTTTCACTTTCCATCTTATTCTGTCATCCTCTATCTTCCTCTCTTTTTGTTTCTCTCCCTCCCTCTTTCTTCCTCTCTTTCTGCCTTTTTTCCCTTTACTTCTCCTTTCCCCTTATTCTCTCTCCCACCTCATCTCTCTCTCTCTTTTTCTTTCTCTCTCGTTCTATTCTTCTCGCTTTCTCTATCCTCCTCCGTAGTATCGGGACGATTTCGTTGAAATTCCATCACGGGAGATCAAGAAGGCGACGATAATGCACGTGACGGGTGGTACATCAAACCCACACAAAAATCGTTCCTGTGGATTCGAGCGCGAAATTAATTTCCGGCTAGGTTCACAGGTTATCCCCCCACGTATGATAAACTCCCGCAAGCGCGTCTCTTTATCCTTAGGTGTCTCGTACGTTTGCTATATCTCGAGGACCGATCAGGTCCTCGAGTTTGCAACGTATTCGCGACCACCAAATACAGTAGCACAGTGACGTCAAATAGATGGGGTTGATTGCAAATGATAAGAGATAACGTCTGAATATAGCCATGAGTTCAAATATAAATATGGAAACGTCTCAAGATTAACATGCTTTAAATAATTTATTTGTTTCATTTTTTCTTTTTCTTTTTTTGGTCTGCTTCTCTCGGAGGAATGAACCTTGTAGAAGGAAGAAAGGGATGTAACTAAAATATCTTCCCCTTAAAACAGGAGAACGCTGAATCCGGACTTAAAAATTAAACCGCTTTCGTTCGAATTTTAATAAAGCAAGATTGTAGAATGACATTTGAAATTGACGATACGTAATGGAAGGAAAATCCGTGCTCGCAGTTTCCGGTACAAAATTAATTTCCGGCACAGCAGCGCCCGGTCGATCCGATAATCGGGGGTGAACTTGTCTCAACTTTCTCCCTCCCGGCTAAAAGACCGTAAAACTCGATCCAACGACGGTCGTTCGAATCGATAGCGAGCCCATTGCGTCAACAACGTAGCCCCCCCCCCCCCCCC
>NW_022639663.1:270390-277956 GCF_010583005.1 Odontomachus brunneus | reverse complement strand
CTAAGGAGATTTTAATCCGATCGCGTTTCACGCGTCGCCAGGAAGTGCGTTTAAATCACCGGCGTGCCTTGTTTCTTTCGTATTAACGATCATAACGATCGTCGATAAGAAGGAAAGAACGCAGATGCGCCTTACACGCAGCCGTATAAGAATATATTCCTACATTATATTTTATTAATATTTGATCTCTCGTGCAAGATGAAATAGCCGATAAATGACGCGTTGTCGTGACTAGATGTAGTAAGTAGATTATATTTCCATCCGTATAATTTAATTTGCATATGGGACAAAAATTATGAGTAATTCAATACCGCCGTCCCGTACCCATTCACATGCGTACGTATTACACCAATATAAATATTACATTTCACTTCGAGTGCGCGTAGCACAATTTTGATCACTTAATATTAATCCGTATTAACGGTTGTCAGCGATATGAAATGTAATATATTGCACGATAATTTTTCCAGTGAAAATAATGTCCTATGTATATAACGGGTATTTAGTTTAAAATCTAGCCGGAGATCAGTTAGAAATCAAGAGAATCTGGGGAAAATATACTTAAACGCAGACACCAATATCTAATTATTGTACACTGAGAAAAAATTTATTAAATTTCAAAAAACGTTTGTTTGGATAATACTATGAAGATATTTGTTTAAATTAAGTAATTATTTTCTAAAATTAAATAAAGAAGTTTTAAATATAAATTTGTTTCTTTAATTTTAGAAAATAATTATTTAATTTAAACAAATATCTTCACAGTACTGTCCAAACTAACGTTTTTTGAAATTTAGTATTTTCAGTATTTTTCTTTCTCAGTATAGGAAGCATATAAATACAATAAAAATACAATATACAATATACAATATAAATATACAATAAAAATATTGTATCGTAGTAAAAATATTAAAAGATCGAAAATATTACAGTAAAAACTGCGTTAAAATTCGGTTTGTTTTCACAATGTTTTCGATAAATTTGCAACTTGTAAATTTTATGATCCATTTGAAACATACGATATAAAAAATATTTAAATAATTACAATAATTTTATAGCAACAAATCAAACATGCGTGACATTTTTAAAGAAATATATAGTGGTTTTGATCACATAATTCTGTATGGTTCTAGATTATAAAAATTTCGTTCTAATTTTTACTACAATATTTTCAATAAACTGGTGAATTTTACAGCAGTCTCAAATATATTAAATCATAAAACTCAGCAACGTTGAGTCCCTTATGATTAATCAAATTACATTCATATTTTTCTAGAATTTATCACATAGAATGAGACAAAATAAAAATATGAAAAAAACGGAAAAAGGATAAAAACTTGTCTCTCAAATAACACGTCGTCTAATATAAAATTTTAGTAAATTTTTTACTTTATCAATATAACAAGAAATTTGCACTGTCGTGTGATGCAAGTTCGATAAATTAACGCAATACAGTATATTTATTTCGCAAGTGTGACTAAAAGAAATATAAAGTTTCCTTCGTCGATTGTATCTCACGTCGTGATAGTCATGAAAAACTGCCTGGATAGATGTAAAATGTATCTGTGAATATAAATTTGCTCGCGTTAATCATTTGACGTCACGGTTGAATTCCCTTAATATCCGCCTCGCTGGTAAAATCGCACTTCCGCTCGCGCGCACGCGCGCGAGGAAACTGACGCATTCTTCACGTTCTTAACATCGCCGCGAGACAGCGGTTAATCCGCGGCTTTAACGTGGAATAGCTTCCGAGCCTCGTAAGCGCCACGAAGTTTAAAGGCGACGTCGACGTGCGCGTAATATCAAACTTCATCGATGGCGCGGGATTAAGCATAATCGCCGCCGGCGCACTCTGTTTCTCTTCGTACCTGCAATTTCGTCGAACTTTTCGAAATACTGGCCAGCGCGACGTGCCGCGCCGGATAATACGGAACTTCGAAACGAATGGATTTCCCGAGCGTAACGTCGCACGCGCGCGCGCGGACGCGTATTGTCATAAAATAACCCTAGTAATTGCCTTTCAAAACTTTCCGCCGGCAGGAGCACTTCCGTGACGAGCGAGGTTTCTACTTTGGCCATGCCCGCTCGCGAGACCGCTGCTCATTGAGCGCGCGTACCGGCGAGGCACCTCGTCATTCAAGCATTGCACTCCTCCATGGAACGCTCGTTGCGAAAACGCTCTCGTTTGCTCGCTCACATCGTCCGCACTCGCGAAATTAAAATCTCCTAACCGAATTCTTTCGCGGCAAGTTCGCCGCGTTCCACGCGAGGAGAGCCCGAGCTTTTTATCGAAATTTCCGGCCAATCGGAGCGACGATATTTATTTCCGCGCCGACGTATTCAATTAGGACCGGTAACACGCCAACTATTTGGATGTCTCTTTTGCTCGCACTCGGTTGCGCGATCTTGAGTATCCTTAGCCATACAGATAGACTTTCACGATTACCACATTGTGAGACAATCCTTGAAAACACGAAAATTCTTTCAATTATATTTAGGAAGCAAATATACTGTATTGAGTTTATTAAGTTTACATCATATACAATAATGTAAATTTTTTGTTGTGTAGTGATGCAGCAACAAAAAGTACCGTTCAGAAAATCTCTATTTTTCTCTATTTTTTACAAAAACATTTCAAGCTTTGAGGCATACGAAGTTAAAGCCGATTTTTTGTAGATTTTCAAAATGTGTACAGTCGGTTGTTAAGTGGTTTGCACAGATTTTGTTGAGTAAAGTTGCAGCGTTAAAAGTTGCAAGAATTAAAAAGCCAATATTAATTTCTGTATACGCAGTAAATGATACAAATATATAAAATTTTCCAAATATAGAGTTAATGATTTTTCCAAATATAGAGTTTTCTTAATTCAAAATAAATGCTTTCTTCCAAATCTCGCAAAAATGTCACACTGTACTGTCACTTTAGCTCCCGTCACAACCGATTAGTGTCCCTACATGTCAGCAATGGCTTCCAACTCTGATCATTTGAAGCGTTACAACTTCAGTCGACAAAAGGTGCGCAAACCAAAGTTGCATTCCACGTCCTTTTGCAAACATCTTTTTTGAAGAAATTTTACTCGATATTCTATGTTAGTATATGTAACGATAGTAACGATGTAACTCGATAGTATATGTAACGTGAACTATTGAGTAAAATTTTCCTCAAAAAAATCTTTTGAAACGCAGCCCGAGTGTATATCATATATATACAGGGTGTCTCACACTCTCCTCCGGGCATTTTGTGGGAACGTAGAACAGGTTAAGGTGAACATAAAAGTCCTATACCGTTTTGTGATATTCGTAATAATTATCGAGATATTAATTGTAGAAAACTTATAAATGTTCAGAATATAGTAAATGAGTTATAGTAGCGACGACTGCCGTCATGTACTTATACTTTAGGTCAAATTGAACAAGAAAGTCCTCTACCATTTTCCAAATAATCACATAGATTTTTAATTATTAATTAAAGAAGATTATTGCACGATTTTGCGTGATAATGCACTCATCTTCTTTAATTAATAATTAAAAATCTATTATTTGCTAAATATTAGAGGACTTTTTTGTTCAATTTGACCTAAAGTATAAGTACGCGACGGCAGTTGTCGCTATTATATTATAAATCATTTACCTTATTCTGCATGATCATTTACAAGTTTTCTACAATTAATATCTCGATAATTATTGCGAATATCGCAAAACAATATAGGACTTTTATGTTCACCTCAACCTGTTCTACATTCCTACAAAATGCACGGAGGAGAGTGTGAGACACCTTGTGTATATATATATATATATATATATATATATATATATATATATATATATATATATATATATATCACATATTTATATTTCTAGGAAAATTGATGAAATTGTTCCACACCAATGCATAGAAAAATCCTTTGTTCGTACATTGTAACGGCCACGCGGTTGTTCAAACACAACACGATGTTTGATTTTAAAACACGAACGTTTTCCTGCTGTTTTGTAGAGTTTCTATTTTTCAGATGAGCACGGCTCTAACTTTTGATGTCCATAACCGAGTAAACTGCTTTATCAGTAGTCAATTCTTTCAATTATCAGCAACGTTTTATAATCTTCAATCGTCACAGCACCCGATCTTCCTGTAGAAGCCCTATTTCCTCGCCAGCAGCAATCTTCGGCTACAATAATAGCACTTTTTGCTTGTCAAGAAATGTTAAAGCCTCTACCCAAGTCGAAATTTAGTTAATTTAATTTTCCTATATTAAATCTTGAATTCTATAACGCAGCAGGAGCTAAGTTAGCAAAGTAGGTTTAATTCTAATGATACAATTTACTCCTATTTTGACTCTGATGATGTCCGAAATTCCCCTTTTCACTTTCTTTAACGTCAAAATAAATGTTGGAACAGTGAGGCTGAAGTAGGATCAAAATTTTGACTCGAGTTGGTTAAAAAATAGAATCAAAAAAGGCTAATGGTTTCAGAATATCAAAATAGATGTTGAATAGAATAATAAAGCTGAAAGTAGGATTAAAATTTCGATTCGTATATATATGCATGTTTATGAACTGTGTTCTCATATCTTGAATAAGCTTGTTTTATTTCTTAGGTAACAGTTTCGATTCCCAAGTGATGAGTACCTCTGACGTATTACACTTACTTTCGGTAAATATTTTTTTTATTCACCAAGGATAACACCTTCCTCCCGCAATCAGACGCGTTCGAGAGCAGCCGAATCACGATGACTCTTGGGCTTCCGAGTGTCGTCGCCGACAACCTGAAACATGAAAGTAGAGCAGAGATATCCTCGTCTTTCCGCTGAAAATCAACTTCGGTACGACGTCGACGAGAGCGCACGCAATTCCGTGCTAATCGCTAACTCGCCCTAAACATCGCGCACAGCCGGAAATTCGCGGCGCACGGCTGTCTGGCTTTGTGAGGCACTTGACGAAATATAATTCGCAACTGAGAAAGTGCTTGCCCGCACACCGGGTTGATCCGGAAGTGCAATTCGGAGTTGGCGATAGTTCGTGCGTGCACCCCGGGTATTTGCGCCGCGCTGCAGTCCGCTGTGTAATTCCGCGTCTTAATCAAGGATCGCGCATTCGTGAATGTAAGAGTGGAGCGGATTACGTGAGACGGATAAATTATTATTTCCAAACGTCGGATACATACGGAACAATCGCGCTACATTTGTCTGAAATGTGCGAGCGCAACAGCGCTAATATATTCGTACTTGTATATGTAATATTACATGCACGAAGTTAAATTAAATTAAAAAATTAAATTTACTAATATTTGCGTCCAGAGATTTATGTCCGCGTGCACTCTTTTTTGCAGTCATCCTGAAAAAAAAAAGAAGAGAGAGAGAGAGAGAGAGAGAGCAATAAAATGCACCGTATAATACAAGCTGCATCATAAACACGCATTTGTGTATTCAAAAAGTAGAGATTTTCGATGCATTTTGGGTTGCGTCTCTCTCTGCATTATAGAGAGATAGAAAGATAATTAATTAATTTGCATCTAATAATCACAATTACATACACATTTCATGCGAAAGCGTACGATCCTGGACAACGTTTTAAAATCACGAAATGGTAATATCGGTAAAAATTTAATAAGGGGAATAATGCATGGATATTCTCTCTCTCTCTCTCTCTCTCTCTCTCTCTCTCTCTCTCTCTCTCTCTCTCTCCCTCTCTTTCTGTTGGATGCTCACACATTAACGGTAATTTCATAGTACGAGACTAATGTGAGCGGCTGCGGTACCCGGCCAAATATTACATCGCGTACACGTGGATTTGCGATACGCGTACCATCACTGACAACGACGAGAACGACAACATGCGTTCTCGCCATTCGCGCGAGTTTTAAACGAAACGAAAAAGAACGACCACACACCGACTAGTGCACGGATACTCGTTATTTCCGTGTTCGTTATTCCGGCTGCGATGTTTGTCGACTTTTATGTCGCGGCGAAACGACTTTACGCCGAAAATTGTAGTTAATCAAAGGCGGCCACGTAGCCGGAGTTAACAAAATCCAGTGTGACTGAAAACAAAATTGGTTGAAACTGGGGCTACGGGTCCGCTCCCGAAGCACGTCCCGTGTTTTCCAGCAAAATTCCCGCAACGTCAATCCGTATGTTTTTTTTACCTGCATTTATTTCTCGTTTTTTTCTTTTTTTCTGTCTCCCTTTTCTCCTCTCTTCTCTCTACCTACCTATCTCTCCCTCTCTCGCGCGCGCACGCGCGCTTTTTTTCCAACGAAAGTTTTCGATACAAAAATACGATTTCCTCGGCAAAAGGATATTTCACAAATGGATTTAGAAAAAATGCCGTTGTGCGCGCATAGGCGAAATATTCTCCGAGCGTCGCGAATTTTTGGCGTCTTCTCTGCGAGTGGATTTAGCAAATGATATATCTTGCGAAAACACGCGTGTGCGCGTGAGATATTGATGTCGCGAGATCGTTACGCGTTGATCTTAAAGCCCGCGACGCGAAAGCGCGATTCGAAGCGCTTCCCGCGGCCATCGATGAGGGGATTCCTCCGTTGCCATCACAGATTTTCCATCTATGTGGAAAACGATCTTCTCTTCAGCGACGGGAAACGGCTGATTTCAATGGAATGATCTTACCACACGTTCTAACGTTTACGCGATATGCGTTTCCCAGGAAAGAAATATCTGCCTGGATAGCGTGCGATACGCTTTAGCAGCTGGTGAATGCGCACAGTATGTGCGTGTCGGCGTGCCGCACACTATCGCACGGATTTCAAGGGAAATCCGGCTGTACCTATAATGTCGACGTTGCCGTCACGAAAAGGAACGTTACCGTCACGTCAAGATATAATGTGATGTATTTAAATAGGTCCGGGGCTACGTAGCCGCACGCGAGAACTTTCACATGCGCGCGACTGACGTGACGCGACAATCCGCGAGACGTTGATGCTACATACGACTTCTATCTCTCTCTCCCTTCCTCCCCTCTCACTGTCTTTCCTACCAGTTTTTCAGTTTCTTAGTCTCTCAATCTCTCCCAGCCTTTCAGTTTTCCAGTTTCCCAATCTTTCGGTCTCTTAGTCTGATAACACAGGCCCACAATTTGAAAAAAGTTGTCTGTGCTGGGAGTCTGACTAGGTGTACTATACGTATTTTGGGCTGCTAAATCCAAATCCAGTGTCAGACTTGCTCCATCACCCTTGAGTTTCTCGGAAAATCGAGAAAATCGTGAAAAAGAGCAGATATCCATGTTTTTACGGAGACATGTATTCAAGGAAAATTCTAGAGTGACAAATAACTCTATAACCTCACAACCAACGTTGAAAATACATTATGTACTTCAACATCTGATGACTAGAACAACCCAATAACCCAATAACCCTTATACCATCATACATATTCGGTTTTAGTTCACCCATCAATCCTTTAACATCACATAGATTAGAAAATCTAATCTGTGCGTGCTCTATCATGGTCCCATTCATGTTATTGTCCACGAGATGGAGTCTTTTTTCTATTCGAAATATCAATTCTACAATATATGATCGTCGATCAGATAAATGCTGCTTCAGAGGATGTTAGA
>NW_022639663.1:269853-270380 GCF_010583005.1 Odontomachus brunneus | reverse complement strand
CATCAATCCTTTAACATCGCATAGATTAGAAAATCTAATCTGTGCGTGCCCTATCATGGTCACAATCATGTTATTGTCCACGAGATGGAGTCTTTTTTCTATTCGAAATATCAATTCTACAATGTATGATCGTCGATCAGATAAATCCTGCTGCTTCAAAGGATGTTAGAGACGATGACAACTGCCCCGTAAGGGGATGTGTAGAATGATTCGTTTTCCATGTTGAAGTACATAATGTATTTTCAACGTTGGTTATGGGATTATTCGTCACTCTAGAATTTTTCTTAAATACATGTCTCCGTAAAAACCTGGATATCTCCTCCTTTTCACGATTTCCTCGATTTTCCGGGAAACTCAAGGGTGATGGAGCAAATCTGACAACGGATTTGGAGCCCAAAATACGTATAATACACCTAGTCAGACCCCCAGCACAGACAACTTTTTTTAAATTGTGAGCCTGTGTAATCTTTCCATCTTCCAATCTCTCTCTCTCTCTCTCTCTCTCTCTCTCTCTCTCTCTCTCTCTC